>NW_002987040.1:172006-212006 GCF_000006295.1 Pediculus humanus corporis
AAAGTAAAATAGAAAAAGCCGACATTTGTCTTTAATTGTAATTAATTACTGTTTAAAAATGAAATTGGGTCAATTTGAAAGATCGCAACATGACACGCACTCACGCACTTACTCACTCACTCACTCACTCACATACAAACGGAAATCGAACATGATGAGACTTTGTCTATAAGACGAAGGGAGGGGAAGGGGAGAGGGGAAACACGAGCGAAAGATTTCAATAAAATTTTCAATTTGTTTGTTTGTTTTTGCTTAAGTAAAAAAAAAAAAAAAAATATTTAGCATAAACGATTTTTTGTTTTTTTTTTTTTCTCGCTTCGGTCAAATTCAAATTGACGCTTTCGTAAACAAACAAACAAACAAACAAACAAACGGACAATTTACGATATAAAAATAATTTGAAAATTTTCTCACATTAAAAAAAACAATCAAATTAAATCGTTTCGATTATTTTCTTTTTCTTCTTCTTCACACACACACACACACACACCCCATCATTTCCGGTTTTTACTCTATTTTCCTTCTCCCCCCTCCCGCCGTTTTCTATCTCTATGAAATAAATAAATAAATGAAATTTATTTTTGCTTTTCCCCCCTTTTAAGTAAATTGTCAAAACATTTAATAAAAAAAATTAAAGTCGATCGATAATTATTATTATTATTCGATTTAATGAAAAAACAAAAATTTTTTAAAAATGGCGTAAGGCGACAACAAAATTCACTAAAAGAAACCATATTACGAAAGTTTTATTAATAATTTTTTCTTTTTTAATGTGATTACGACGACGACGACGACACACCTTTTGCAACCTATTTCTCGTCTCTCTCTCTCTCTATTCAATCGGGTGCGGTTTATTACTCTATGACAAAATTTACATTCTATAATGATTTATATATTATTAACAACAATCATCGTAAAAAAAAAATTTATTATTAATAAAAAAAAAAAAAAAAAAAAAAACAAACGTTTACGTAAAAATTATTACCGATAACTAATGATAATAATAATAATACTAATACGTATGAGAAAAAAATTAAATGGAACGTTCGAATATGTCGATGTCGTGTCATTAGAATTTCTCTTTCGAACAACAAACAAACAAACAAACAAAAAAAATAATTTTTTTTTTTATTGGTGACACGAATGAATGACTTACTAGTCGAGTAATTATTTTTTGGCACAAAATTTTGGGGCCCCAGGGCAATCGACAGAATCGAATAAAATTAATATTAATAATAATAATAATAATAATAATAATAATAATAATAATAATAATAATAATAATAATAATAATAATAATAATAATAATGTGTACGTACGACGAATTAACGAGGGCCAAAATTTTAAAATCCAAAATTTATTATTGCCAACAGGAACCCCCCCAAAAAAAAAAAAAAAAAAAAAAAAATTCTCACGACAGCATCAATTATAATTAATTAAAATTTATTTATAATTGGCAATAAACAAAATTAAACAAGCAGAAGAAAAAAAAACAAAACGGAAGGGAGGGGAGGGTGGAGAGAAAGGGAGGAAAAAAAGAAGAAGCAGAAGAAGAAAAAAAAATTTTTTTTGTTTTTCATCTTTTTCCTTTTTAAATTTTTACCAATTTTCACCATTTTTTTTTTTTTTTGTTCATTCCTTTGATTAATTTTCCTCTCTCTCTCCCCTCCTCCTCCCCCCGTTTTCCTTTTTTATTTTTAATAAATAAATAACGAAACAAAATAAAAATAATAACAATTATTATTATTATTATTATTATTATTATTATTATTATTATTATTATTATTATTATTATTATTATTTCACTCATTTTTTTTTTGCAGATTTCGAATTTTATCGATTTATTGATTCATTTTTTAATTAATACTAAAGATAAATTATTATTATTATTATTATTTGTGACAAAGCAAACGATAAGATACTACCATTGAACAAACACGACAAAACGTGTGTGACGTGAGATGGAGGAGTAGGGGGCGAGGGGAGAGAAAGGGAGGGGGATTAAATTTTTTTTTCCTTTTAAATACAGAATTAATAGTATTTAATCATTTTCATTTTTTATCAATCATCATCATCATCATCATCATCATCATCATCATCATTATTATTATTATTAAAATTGATAATTCTCCCCTTCCCTTTTTTTGGGGCTTTTCGAATCTACGGAGGGGAGCGAAGGGGGGAGGGGGAGAAAAAGAAAGCAAATAAATAATTTTATTTTTTATGCGTAATTAGTCTAACTCCACGTTTTTTAAAAAGAAAATTTTGTAATAAATTATTATTATTATTATTATTATTATTATTATTATTAGTTGTAATAGTTGTAGTTGTTGTTGTAATGCAAATACAGGAAGAGACGTAAAGTAATAATAATAATAATAATAATAATAATAATAAAACGATGACGTAATTTTGAATATGTGGGGGTCCTTGAGCTATGACTATTTGCTTCTTTTTTTTTTTTTTTTTAAATTTATTACTTTTTTTTTCTCCCCATTTTTTTTTTTTTTTTTTTTTTAAATTACGTTTTAAATATAAAAATACTTAGAAATGACGATAATAATAATAATGATCATGATGATGATAATAATAATAAAAAACAATTTAAAAAAAAAAAAAAGAAAGAAAAACTTTCGTTGTGACATTTGCATTTAAAATAAATAAATAAATACAAAGTGAAGTAAGTAAGTGTAAATAGAATCACTTAAGATTTATAATTTTTTTTTTTTTTTGCCATTAGTTTATAAATAAAGCAGACGACGTCGTCGACGACGACGACGACAACGAGAAGGAAAGACAAATTAGGAAAACGGAAGTGAAAAAAATCCGAAATATTCTTTTCTCACTTCCCCTCCAAAACTTCTACTTCCGCCCGTTGTTTTTTCCGGTCATTTAAAAATTTACGACAACATTTTTTTAAAACTTTTCATCATCGCAATTTTAATTTTTTTTTGTTTATTTTTAAAAAATTCTATTTACACTTTTTTTTTTTTTTACGAGTGAAACAAAATAATAATAATAATGATAATAATAATAATAATAATTTACGAGTTTTTAATAAAATACGAGGAAAACGCAATGAATCTATTTTCCACGAAAAGGAAGGAAGGAAGGAAGGAGAGAGAAAGGGAAAAGGACGAACGGAAGTAGATAAAAACCGGGGGAAGAAGGGGGGAAGAAACAAAAGATTAGTACGATAATCAATCTACTATCGATCCATCGATCGATCGATCGATCGATCAATCAATTAATTGATTTGCTTAACCTTTGAACGAGACTATTTAAAAAAATAAAAAAAATTTCCATTGAGATTTTTCCTTTGAGAGAGAAAACAAAAAAAACAAAAAAATTCATTCAGATTTTTGACTTTTCCCCCGTCCCACCCACCACCCCCCTCCCGAAACGCCTAAATAACAAATAAAATCAATTCAATAATAATAATAATAATAATAATATCGATAATTTTTTTTTTTTTATAGATAATCCTTAATCTACAAGCTTCTGATGTGATCAAATCAATATTATCAATAAAAAAAAAAAAAAAAGAAAATTTTCAATCGATCATCGTTACGATAATGATAATAATGATAATGATAATAATTTATTTACCGAAACGTTTTTTTTTTAACGAGTATTTCTTTTTTTTTTTTACATTTTTCTATTGACACGACGACGATTATGATTACGTCTACGACAACGACAGCGACGACATTTTATAATAATCGATAATCAATAAATAGTCGATTCGTTTCTTTCCAATTATAATTATTATAAAACGATTTCGCGGGGGGGGGGGAATTTTTTTTTTCCCCGTTGTCTCCCCCAAATTCGTGTTCGTACGTTCGTTCGTTCGTTTTTTCATTCCATCCTTTTTTCTCATACCTTTGAAACCTTTTTTTTTTTTTTTTGTTTTTTTAATAGACATCCATTAAAATAAGTCCAAAAAAAAAAGGAAAAAAAAAGGAAAAAAAGGAAAAAAGGAGGAAATTCGATAATGATATTAGTTCACCTTTTAAGTGTCAGATAATTACACAATTTTCATTTTACCCTTTCCCCCAAAGTGAATTTTCGAAAAAAGGACTTTAATATAGTTTTTTTATATAAAAATAATAATAATAATAATAAACGTGTTCAGGCTTGTAATTCGAGATGATTGTGACGGAGGTGTAAGAAGGTGAGAAAAAAAAGGAAGAGGGAAAGGGAGTGAGAGGGGGAGGGGGAAAAGCGATGGCGATAATGATAATGATAACAATTTTTCCATGTTTTTTTTTTTTTTGTTTTTTTTTTTTTTCCTCTAGTCATGCGTAAAACTTTAATTTTTTTTTTTTTTCTGTTTTCCTTCTCACTTCACAAAGTCTAATTCCACGTTATTTTATTTGCTATTAGCAAAGTACATAGTTCGTGATAGGTATTATCGATTTGAATATAAAATAATAATAATAATAATAATAAAAATTTACGTCAGAAAACATTAATTAATTTTTTTTCAATATAAAATGATAATGATAATGATGTACCAAAAAAGAATAATGATAATAATAATAATAAAAATTTCCCCGCGTAAAATGAACGAGAGTTTGGGAGGGGAGGGAGGTAGGGAGGGGAAGGGAAATTACGTAATAAAGTGGTAAAATGAAATTTTTTTTTTTTTTTTTTTTTTTTTTTGAGGTAAAACTCCTAATGGTTTGTTGTAAATTAATTACGTAATAAATTTTTTTTCGGTTGGTTGGATGTACCAGAAAAAAACGTGTGAGGGGACAGAAAGAAAAGAAAAATTAAGAAAACCCGAGGCGGCGGCGGTGGCGGGGGGGAGGCAAAAACCAAGACGAAAAAAAACTCACACACACGCACACGCGCACACCCTTTTTTTCGACTCGATAATTTTTATTCAACGGACAAACGGACAGACAGACATATTCGTTACAAATTTCTTCGAATAATAATAATAATAATAATAATAATAATAATAATAATAATATATGATGACACGTTGTTATTATTATTATTATTATTAAATACCCCGAAGATGATTTTTTTTTGATTTTTGGTACGAAACAACAAAAGATTTCCACAAAAAAAAAAAAAAACTGGATTGCAAAACCATTTATTTATACGTACGTAAGGACTCGATTTAGTTTAAAAAAAAAAAAATCAATAAAAATACGATCAAAGTGTTTTGTTGTTATAAATTTCGAGACGACGAAAAATTCATTTTAATTTTTCAACAGTTGGCAAGACTCAATTAAATTTTTTTAAAAAATAACGATTTTAATAAACCGTTTCGAGTTTTATTAAGTCATAAAATAAAATTTAAAAAAAAAAAAAGTTTTTTTGGCAGTGCAATTAATTGGCAACAAGAAAAAAAAAAAAAAAAAAAAAAAGAAAACAATCGAAAACAATAAAAAATCATTTTGTCGTTTGTTGTTTGTCGTTTGTTATTATTATTTGGTAAATTATTACCATAATAAAATAAAATAAAAATAAAAAAAAATTTAATTTTCAGGTGCGAAATCCAGTTTAGCACCAAAATTTTTTTAAAATTTAATTTAATTTTTAACAAACAAAAAAACGACGCGTCTGTTTGTTTGTTTGTTTGTTCGTGTGTTTGTTTGATTAAATAATTAACACGAACCGAAAAATTTTAGAAATTTAATTATTAATTTTTTTTTTTTCCAACGCGTTTTTCCGGAAGTCAAAAAAGAAAATGACGTAACGAATAAATTTAAATTTGTCGCGTTTTTTTTTTTTTTTTAATCGATGTTTGCTTACGTGTGCGTGTGTGCGTGTGCGTTTTATGATTTTTCTATTATTATTATTATTTTTTGCTTTCGTTTATTTATTCTATTAGCTCCCGTCACATAACCTTGCAAAAAAAAAAAAAAAAAAAAAGAAAAATTTTTTGTTGTTTGGTTATTATATAAAAATGAATTATGTGATTTGCGATGGTTTGTATGTGACTTTCATTGATTCTTTACGGTTTTCAAAAAAAAAAAAAAAAAAACAATTTATAGAAAATAATTTTGCGCTCGTTTAGATTTTGCTTGACGTATATATTACAAACATTAAATAATTTAATTAAATCGTAAAATTTTCAATTTCATAACTGAAATAAAACAAAAAAAAAAAAAAAATGAAAAGAAAAGAAATAAAACCGCGGATCGTGATTATTATTATTATTTTTTTTTTTTTACTCGTAGCAAAAACGTAGTTAACTTTTGCTACGAATAAAATCTTTAAAAAAAATTTTTTTTTTTTCCATTAAAGAAAAAAAATTCAAATCGAATACGATTTATACGACTAATAAATATTCGAGTGTGTTTTTTTTTTTTTCAAGTACGTGAAAAAGAAATAAAAATTAAAAATTAAAAACGGCCATATTGATTAATAAATAATAATAATGATGATGATGATGATTATGTTGATAAATTCTTTTGACAAACGTCATTAAACTCTTTACCTCACGAATTTATTAAAAAAAAAAAAAAAATTCAAATCGAAATAATAAAATCAAAAAAAATAAAATAAAATAAAAATTTTCGGGTTCGAATAAATTAAAATTTTCTTCTGCCACGTTTATTTGTTAACGAACAAAAAGCGATGACGGTTAAAAAACGGTAACGAGAAAGAATCAGCCAAGTTGAAAAAAAGGTTTTAATTTTTTTTTTTTTTTTAACATTCTGAATATGGAATTTTTTTTTTTTTTTTATGGAAATAAGTAATTGATCCTGTGACGTCATATATGGATGATAACACGTTGTGGAAATTTTAAACCACAACCGTGTGAGTCGTAAATTAAATCCTTAAAAAAAATTTTTTTTTTTTTTTTTTTAACCTTGAAAAGGGGTTAAATTGATTATGGATTAAATTTTTTCTTTTCCCCCTCCCCTCTCCTCCCGAGCTCCCCCCTTTGTGCAATCGTAATGAAAATTTTTCGCGTAAAAATCAGTTTCCCATTAATTATTATTATTATTATTTAGAGAAAAAACGAGTTCGTTGTAATGGCGTCAGGCGTACCAACAATTACGATCGAATGGAGGGGAAGAGGGGGGAAAAATTTAATTTTCGTTTTCTTCTTCCCTTATATGATGAAAATATAAAAATGGATGACTTGGGAAAAAGAAAAAAAAATACCCGAAAAGGTAAAATTATTGAAAAACATAAAAAAAAAAAAAAAAAACAGAAAGGGAAATTAAAACCTTTTTTCTTTTTCTCTCTCTCTCTCTCTCTCTCTCTCTCTCTCTCTTTTTGTTTAATAATAAAAATAAACGTGAAACTAATTTAATTATATACAAAAATGGGAAAAATATTAAAAAATTATTATTCCCATATAGATGATAAATTTCTAAGAATTTTTTTTTTTTTTTAAAAACAAAATTCGAATACGATCGTAAATCACGAACAAAAACAAAAAAAAGTCGTGTAAGAAGAACTGTGAGAACCCGAAAAAAAAAAAAAAAAAAATTAATCGATGTTTTTACGAAACAAATAAAAAAAAAAAAAATCTAATCGCACGTTAAATTACATTAACGGGGGTAAAAAGAAGGCGGGGGTGTGAAACGAATGAAAAAACAACAACAGTAGCAGCAGAAGACAAATAAAATCGTTTTTCTCTTTTTTCTTTTTTAAATTTTAATTTCGCGCCATTTTTTTTTTTTTTTTCGTTCGAATTAAAAAAAAAAAAAAATTAAAACGTATAACTTTAAATTATCATCATTATTAACGATAATTTTTTTCCGTTTAAAAAAATGCGGCGGGAAATAAAGAGAAAAAGTCTTAGAGAAAGAAAATAAACGCATGAGAGAGAGAGAGAGAGTTGGTTGTTACTGATTCGCATATTGATCAACTAATAATAAATTATAAAATGGCGGAACGAAATAAAAAAAAAAAAAAAAACGGAAAAATGTGACCCGAGACCTTTTAGTATTCCACATTACGTTCGAGCAATAAATCAAAAACCAAAAAAAAAAAAAAAAGAAATTCTTTGTGTAGTAAAGAAGACCCTTTTCTAGAAAATCTCGTTAAGAATCAAAATTTGATCTTGTTAGCAACTGCTTCCCATTTTCGTAAAAAAAGAGTATGAGAGAAAAACTTACTTATGAGGTTGGTTGGCAATCGTGGAAAGAGAGGGAAAAAAAAAAAAAAGAGGAGGAGGTTGAAGGAAAAGAAAATTTTTCTGGTGGTGGTGGTGGTGGAGAAAAACCAAACCGAAAAAAAAAAAAAAACCTTTTTTTTTTATCGACTTTTTAACTTGTTTTTTTTTTTTTTTTTTTTTTGATGCGTATTTTTCTTTTTGGCTTTCTTTTCCTCCCTTCCCTTAAACTCCCTCTCCCCTCTTCTCCCCTTTCCCCCTCGACAAAAATAAAATAAAGTTTTCCAAACAAATTTTCCACACAACGTTAATTTTTTTATGCATTTTTTTATTTTTCTTTTCCTTTGGATTATTCCAAATAATGGTAATAAATCGTGCAGAAGAAGATGAAATAAATAATGTATATGAATAAGAGAGAGAAAAAGAGAGGGAGAAAAAGAGAAAGAGAGAGAGAGAGAGGAAGAGGAAGAGAGAGAGAGAGAGGAAGAGGAAGAGAGAGAGAAAGAAGTTAATAATAAAAACTTTACATTTTTTTTAATAAATGACTAAAATAACTTAAGGAGTTTACTTAATCTTTAAAAAAAAAAATATGTAGTTTTATCATTTTAACTGATAACGCGTATTAAATCCCCCTCCCCTCCCCTACCCTCCTTCTCCCGGTACACAATAATTCAAGGTCGAAATGAAATTAAAAAAAAAAATTTTCATCGGATTTAATTCGAAGTTTTTTATATTTACGATCGGAAAAACGACATTTTAATATTAAAAAAAAAAAAAAATAATAATAATAATAATAATAATTTTTACTGACACGTTGTTGGTACAATTTATGTCGTTTCGTCTGGTTTTATATAACGCGAGAGAAACATCGGCGCGAATAATAATGACTAACGAAAAATTTATATATATTTATATATTTATAATAACTCGCAACACACAACAAAACGACGAACGCGGTCGTGATTTTACAAAGGAACGAAATAGACAGAGAGAGAAAGAGAGAGAGAGAGAGAGAGACGGAGAGAGTGTCATAGAGATAAAAAAAAAAAAAAAAAAAAAAAAATGTCTTCAGATAATGTTAAAAGAAAATGTCATAAAGCTTCTTTTTTTTTTTTTTTAACACGGACAGGTAATCCAAGATTTCACGATAACCATTTAATTATAATAATAATAATAATAATAGTAATAACAATAATAATAATAATAATAATAATAACAACAACAACAACTATAATAATAATAATAATAATAATTGGTAGATAATTTATCCGTGAATTTACTGTTAAACGTCGCATTTTAAACGTTTTAAATAACTTATAGTTGTAATAACAGTAATAGTACTAGTAATAGTGATAGTAATAATAATAATAATAATAATAATAATCGTCACATCATAATCATCATTATTATTATTTATAATATAACAAAATACGTCTATGATACGAATCTGAAATATTATTTACAAGTTGTATGTATAGGCGATAGTCAAAGTACGTTGGCACGATGTCACGTAATCCCGTCACAAAAAATTCTTTTTATTAAAAGAGAGAGAGAGAGAGAGAGAGAGAGAGAGAGAGAGAGAAAAGTCGTAAATTTGGTTTTAATGTCATTTTCACATAAAAATAATAATAATAATAATAATAATAATTTTAACGTATTTAATATATTGATATTATTAATTTTGTGCAAATCTGATTTTCATATACATCCGAACGACGACGAAAACTTTTTTGTTTTTTTTTGGGTGTGTGGACTGACTGAACGTACGAAATGAAAGGAAATGAAAGAAAGAAGGTATCAGGAGGAAGGTATAAAAATGACAAAAACGTATCGAGTTTTTAAAAGTCGAGAGAGAGAGAGAGAGAGAGAGAGAGAGAGAGAGAGAGAGAGAGAGAGAGAGCGAGTGTTAAATTTGGTATCGCGATGATGATGATGATGATGATGGCGACCTCAAAGACCCTAAAGACAAAGGCAGGTCTCAGGTACACGTCAAGTCAAGTCAAGTCAATGTGGTTCAAAATGAAATGATCGAATTGTCTGTTCATCGATACGCAAAAAAAAAAAAAAAATAAATTGTCGAAAGGAAAAAAAATGGTGGCACGTGATCCGTCCGACCTATGGAACGCATAGCATAGTAAAAATCTCGACGCAAGAATCCGACTTAAAAAAAAAACGATAATAATAATAATAATACAAATAACTTCTAATTTGGGTGATTTTCATAACAAAAAAAAAAAAAAAAAATTTCTTTATTTTACTTTCCTAAAACGGGCCCCCCCCCCTAAAAAAAAAAAACAAACCAGATCAGACTAGAGACTAGAATGAAACACATTGGTAATAAAACGTGAGTGCCCTTGAGAATAATTCGGAAGTGTGACTCGTATGTAAAGAAACGTTTTTCAAAATTTAAAAAAATCGTTACAACGACTCCAAAAAAAAAAAAAAAAAGTAACAACAATTCAAACAACTTTTAACAACATCTCTCTTTTACTCTCCATGTTTTTAATATCGAAATGTTACCAACTTTCGCCATTGTTACCAACCTTACATCACAAATCGCACCAGGTTTCTTCTCCTGGATTGGAAAATCGATCAACTTCCTTTACCTTAACGATAAGTAAATAATACAAATGTGAGTTTTTCGCCTTTGAATAGAGAGAGAAAGAGAGAGAAAGAGAGAGAAAGAGAGAGAGAGAGAGAGAGAGAGAGAGAGAGAGAGAGAGAGGGAAAGAGAGAGAGAGAGAGAGAGAGAGAGAGAGAGAGAGAGAGAGAGAGAGAGAGAGAGAGAGAGAGAGAGAGAGAGAGAGAGAGAGAGAGAGAGAGAGAGAGAGAGAGAGAGAGGAACGAGTAACGCGGTTTACGAACGCATATAAAACAACCCACGTTATCACTTATCAACCTCGATACGATAAAAATTAACATGAATTTAACATCAAAACGTCTCCCCGATCTTAAAAAAAAAACAAAAAATCTTTTTTCGTCATTAATAAATAATTTATATCTAAAGACCTTAAATGATGACGTTTCACATTCCGAAAACCTTCCGACAACTACTTCCTCGCGCCAAAAATTAATTAATTCAAAAAAAAAACAAAAAAAATTCGCGCCGATTTTCTCTCTATCTCTCTTTCTCTCGAGGTGGGGAAAAAACAATGGCAAAATGGCGGACACACGTGGTAAAATATTACAGTCCGTTTTAATATTATCATTATTATTATTATCGAGCCGTTTTTTTTTTTTTGTAAGTTGCCGGCACCTAGCGGTCACAAACCTTGTCCCGGTCAACAAACAACGTTTCTGACAACGCGATTTGTGGTGTAAGACTAACCTGAATATTAAAAAAAAAAAAAAAAAAAAAAACTTTAATAAATTATTATTTCTTTTCTTTTTACACAATCCGGTAAAATAATTAAGAAATACAACTTTAAAAGGTTAATAGAAAAAAAAATGAATCTGTTAAACGTGCATCTTTTTTTTTTAATGGGCGATTCAAGGTGAGTTTCATTCACTACCGCCTTAGAGAAATTCAAACGAACCTGACACGGTGATAATAAATCCATTCATTACCCAAACCATTTCTAATAATAATAATAATAATAATAATGAAACGTTTATCTTCTCTTTTATTTTTTGTAACGACCCACTCTCTTTCCCCTTCCCTCCCCTCGCATCTCCCACCTCCTCCTACTCTTCCCTCCCCCTAACATCACCCGAACGACAAAATCCTTAAAACGACCCTGTTGATGTTTTTTTGTTTAATTCACCCCTTTCTAAATTGTTTCGGGTGTGTGTGTGTATACAAATTAATAGAACCTATTATTATTATTATTATTAATAATTTTTCGGTTTAATTAATCCGTTATAAAACCCTAAAGGTAAATAAATTAAAACTCTCGTACCTGAAAATGATAATGATAATGATGATGATAATAAAAAAAAGGACACCGACCGACTTTATTTATTTATTTCGATACGCCGAACGTAATTAATTATTTAAAATTAAAAACAATCATTAAAAAAAAAAAAAAAAAAAAAAACGTAGGATACTACAAATCAAATAATAATCTCCGCCATTTTGTTTTTATTAATAATTTTTTATTTATTTATCGAGGCAACAAGTCGGACCGGTTTTAATTAAATTTAATAAAAATAAAAATTCGATCCGGAAAAATTTAATTTTGTGATTTTTTTTTTTTTTTTGTTTGCACGATTTCTTACGAGGGGAGGGGAACGTTAAATTTTATTTTGTTTATTATTATGTTGGTATCACTGGATTTAACGAAAAATTTAACGATTTTAACGACAGGATTTCGACGAAAAAATCGTCATGTTTAATTTTTTTTTTTTTTTTTAAAGTGGCAACACTCGAATGTTTTTTTTTTTTTTTTGTACGAACGTTAAGTGTTTTCACTCGTCGAGAGAGAGAGAGAGAGAGAGAGAGAGAGAAAACAGACTCGATATTGCTCTTTTCAACTGTTACCAACATTTGAAAAAAAAAAAAAAACAAATTTTTTAATTTTTGAAATTTTGCAGACGTTTCGTTCGTTTGTTTGTTTGTTTATTTAAAAAAAAAAAAAATTTGCGGGATGCGATTTAAACGTTTATTTATTATTTCGTTACTGTCCTCCCTTCCATTCCCTCCTCTTCCCTCCCCCCTCAAAAAAATGTTTAAACAAAATCTCACAGCGACTGATAATAATAATAATTTTTAAACGATACGCTAAAGAAAACAATTTTTTTTTTTAACTAGAATTTCCAAAAATGAGAATTTGCTTTAGAACGAAAAAAACAAAAAAAACTTGTTTTTCCGCCGCCACCCCCTTTCCTCACTCTCCTCCCCTCCCCTCATTGTTCGATACTTTTCGATTCGATTAGAACATTTCGATAATTAATATATTTTCTCAATTTTATAACCCAAATAACTTCGTTCATAAAAAAAAAAAAAAAAAAAAAAAATTTTTCGTCACGATTCAACACTTTTCAAATTACAAAAGAATTCGATGATGATGATGATGATGATGCGATGCTACCAACCAAACAACCAACCACCACCGGGGGTAATTAAACGACATTTTGATTTATTATTACTTTTTTTTTTTACGCATAGAAAAAATTTAAGTAAAACGTTTATTAAGTTATTAATGAATAAATTAACTATGTTTAATACTCGTCAATTGAAGTTTTTTTTTTTTTCTTATAAAAAATTTATAACCGTTTAGTGGGTTTTCCTTTCTATTTAAAAAAAAAAAAAAAAAATGTCATCTCACGATTTTCCTATGTGAAAAGCCTATATGAAAAAAAATTTTTTTTTTTTTTTGGCAATGATAAAATGCCCACATATTTTAATGATAAGAGGGATATCAAAAAATGGCCGATGAACGATATGAGAGAACCTTGAAGTCAACAGCAACAAAATTATATTGATCATCCGCCTTTTTCAGATAAATAAATAAAAATAAATTTTTTTTTTTTTTTTTTTTTTTTTTTTCTATCGACTTCCTCGAAAATTTCCTTTGACTTTGGTTTGCAAACGGACGAAAGTTTTTGCACACGCGCACGCACACACACACACACACACACACAAGCATATTCAATTGTTTCGTCTTATAAGCGAGATTATAAAATACAAAATTGGAAGTAATTTGCATGCGAACGTAAGTACATACGTGGCAATCATAAAATGACCATTAATTAATTACCATGACCTTTTATACAGGATGTGACGACGACAAGTAGAACGACAGAAATAAAAATGAGAGAGAGAGAGAGAGAGAGAGAGAGAGAGAAAGGACAGAAAAAGTTTCCTAAAAAAAAATTCATTTCCTTAAAATTTTTTTTGTAAAAACTGTTTTCACTTTTTTCCCTCTCCGTTCTCTCTCTCTCTTTCTCTCTCTCTCTTTCTCTCTCTCTCTTTTTCTTTTCTTGACGAAAAGCAGAAATGCAGAAAATAATAATAATAATAATAATAATAAATTTTTACGAATGCGATCATATCATGTTCATCTTAAATCATCGCATTTGAAAGAGTTGGGGAGGGGAAGAGAAAGAGAGAAAGAGAGAAAGAGAGAGAGGGAGAGAGGAAAAATCTTATTTTTAGAGTCAATAAAATCAACAGTCATTTCAAACGTTTGTCGAATTACGTAATTTCTATTTATGTTTAAAAAAAAAAAAAAAAAAAAAAAAACATTAAAAAATAAATAGAGCAAAAACGCCACGTTTGTTGTTTAAAAAAAAAAAAAAAATTATTCACACACGCACGCACGCACACACAACACGCGGTAGTCGTATGGTCGTGTGAAATACATATGGAATTGTAGGAAACAACAACAACAACAAACGGGTTAAAATGAAAACGAACGAAACCTGTTGCACCACCTGTTTACCAACAACAACAACGGCAACAAAAACATCCTGTTGGAAAATTTTTAACTTACATATAAATAACGACAGGTGAAAATTTACAATAAAACAACAACAAGGAATATTCGATTTCGACATTTTTTTTTTTTTTTTTTTTTTCGAAAAAGTTTTTTGACCTTTAAATATTCGAATCCGCCAAAATAAAAAAAAAATAAAAAAAAAAAAAAAACGGAAATGTTTTCTCCTATTATTATCATTATTATTATTATTATTATTATCATTATTATTTTTTCGATTCGTAAATAATTTTTAATACGTGATAATGAATATAAAAAACAAAAAAAAAAAAAAAAACCAACCGACAAAATTTTAACATATGTATGCTCTCGCATAATTTATAAAGCATTTTTAAAAAAAAATTCACATCGTCGTGACGTCGTGGCAGTAGAAAATGAAAAAAATTTATTTTTTTTCGAAAGGTTACCCACCTTTCCGACATAAAATTAATTAATAATTATCTTTTTTTTTCAATTTCGATACGTTTATTTTCGAAAAGAGAGAGAGAGACATTCGGGAGACGAAAACAAACAAACAAACAAACAAACAAACAAACGAACAAACAACAACAACAACAACACTTGTGGAAAATTTTTTACGAGATTATTTTTTATAAAAGGATTAACACGGTTGTGTTGCTGTTGTTGCGTTGAAACCAAAAACGCGCGTTTTTTAATCCTTTTTAAAAAAAAAAACAAATTTTTTTTGTATGGGAAACCGTGAACTTTGACATTGTAACCTCGCACACATCAAGTTGAGATTTTCATAAATACGACAATATAGGAGGATTTCGCTCAAGATTATTTTTAGGGAGGGGAGGGGAGGGGAGAGAGAAAACCTTTAAAAAAAAAAAAAAGTTTTCCCGCTTTTTAAATTATTTAAAACTCAACGCACGCGGCGGATCGTTAGTAAGTTTTTGTTATATAGATTAGATATCCAATCGACGGATTATTTAAGCTCAAAAACTAACCACCTTGAATCCCAAGGCTAACACCCTAATAAAATGGCTTAACTGCTTAAAAAAAAAAAAAAACAAAAAACAAAACTCGATTTAAAAAAAAAAAAAAAAATGCCAGTAAAGTTTTTCTCTTTTCTGATTCCCCTTCAAAAAAAAAAAAAAAAAAAAAAAAAAAACTTTTTCCTTTTCCCATATTTTTTTTATTGCTTAAACTTTTAAATCTAAAATTAGCAGACGATACAATAAAAAAAAAATCAATAAAAATAATATTAAAAAAAATAAATAAATAATTTATCGATACGAACCATTAAAAAAAAAAAAAAAAAATTAAATCTTTTTGATGTGTTAAAAAATAGTTTTTTTTAAATTTATTATTATTATTATTTCGTTACCGACAAACGGAACGACAACAACAACAACAACTCTCCAAAAAAAAGAAAATTCTAAAGGTAGAATAAGTAAAAAAAAAAAAAAAGAAAAAAAATGTTGGTAACCTCCATTTTATTTAATAAGTTATTAAATAACAATTTCACTTTTAACTTTTTTAACATACTCAAGTGCGTATCATTGTTGTTGTTGTTGTTGTGGTTGTTGTTGTTGTTATTATTGCTGCGTTTATCATAATCATTATTATTACATACTTGGGAGAGAGAAAAAAAAAAAAAAAAACTTTTTTTTATTTTATTTTTTTTTCAACTTGAATTTTATTGCCCGTGACATTTTTAACGTCGTCTACTGACACTTTTAGATAAGAAGAACAATTTTAAATCTGTGCGAGTGTGTGTGCGTGTGTGCGTGCGTGCGCGTGTGTGATTTTTTGTAACAACCGCAGCAACAACAACAACAACAACAACAACAACAAAAGTCAAAAAAAATAATTTTATCATAGATTAAAAAAAAACTCGCCAAACCGTGTAATAATAATAAACGTAACGACTAATTAAACCTATGACGTCACGAGTATCATCATACATAAATTAATTTTTTTTTTTTATTTAAAATGGCGTTAAATTCGAACATAAATTTAAATAAAAGAAAAGAAAAGTTTTTTTTTTTTATTAAAAGGAGTTAAAAGTCAAAAGTCAACGTTTCGAATCGTCGCTCATATAATAATAATAATAATAATAATTATAATTATAATTATTATTAAGGTCAATGTAGCATAAAATAATAATAATAATAATTAGAGCGGTAAACAATAAATACGTTAAAATAAGCAAAAGGAAAAGAAAAGGAAAACTTATGGGAAAATGAGAATAACTCCTTCGCCGGTAAAATAAAACGTCGCGATTATTATTATTATTATTATTATATTTACGGTAGCCATTTTTTTACGGTAGCCATTTTCCAGACGATTCTTATATATTCATATTTATAAATAAACACTTTGAACGAGTTCGAGTCGTCGTGAATATTAATTTTTTTAACGTAATATATAAGAAGCGATGACTTAATAAAAAACGCTACTAATAATAATAATAATAATAATAATAATAATAATAATAATATTTATTAATAATTTATTCGCATCATCATCATCATCATCATCATCATCATTCAAATGTTTTATGTTTTCGTGGAAAAAACGTTATATTCGAAATAAAACGTACAAACGACGCAGCCATTTTGAATCGAATTCGCGAGTTAAAAATACGCGTTTTATTTTTATCATTCCCGTATTGGAATTTATTATTTTTAAGTCATAAATATTTATCGATCGATCGATATATCGATAAATCGATTATTATAACTCGAATTATTATTATAATTTGTTTTTTTTTTTCGTGAAGAAAAAGAAAAACGGTAGGGAAACAATTTAAGTAACAATACTAACCGTCGTGTTGTGACGACGGAAAAAACAAACCGACGGAATTAACCGGAAAAAAACGATTTAATCCGATCATACACGAAAATAAAGTTCGTGAATTAAAAGGTTATACACCACGCGGGATAAAGAGGAAAAGCAAGACGGATGAATACGAAGACGAAGACGACGACTTACGACGACGGCGGCTACGGCCACGACGGTTACGACCACGACAAAACTTTCTTTTTCCCTCCATTACTACTCGTATTAAATTTTTTTTTTAAACTTTTTTTTTTTAAACCGTGTAATTTAAAAAATAAAAAGATATTTATGAAAGTAAAAATTATGGTTTTTTTTTTTTTTTTAAATTTGGGCCGTTAATAAAATGATTTATTCGGTTCGGACGAGTGAATTGTGAGAATGAATTAATAGAAATAATAGGCGAGAAATAAAAAAAAAAAAAAAAAAAAAAAAAAAAACTTGTTTTCCTTCGCCGAAATCCACGCAGCACGTCGACATTTTTTTTTTAAAAAAATTCGGCCGTGCATTTATTTATTTTTGCCGGACGCAAATCACTTGTTTTTAAACCCGAATATAATAAAAGCAAAAGAAGAAGAAGAAAAAAATCCGAACGGTTTTCACGTTTTTTTAAAAAAACCTGATTTGAATGAAACGAATAACCGACGTGTGTGTGCGTGCGTGTGTGTGTCTAATCATTTAAAAAAAAATTTTTTTTTACTACGCCTCTTCATTTTTTTTTTTTTCTTCTGCTCTTATGCAACGTAAAATTTATTTTTCTGTCTTTTTAGTAATTCATATATATCGATAATTATCATTATTATCACTGATTCCATTAACGTGTAATGAATTTTTCAAATTGTCCAAGAAATTCGAAACGTTCAAAACGGGTACCAACACCATCCCCACCACCACCACCATGCTTTTTTTTACATTCGAAATCCCTTTTATGTCCTACCCTAAGAAATTTTTTTATAATTTTAATTTAATAGATCCCCTCCCTCCCCCTCCCCCCCCCGCAAAAAAGGAAAAAAAATCTTTTGCCAAAATCAATGTTAATCATCCCGTTTCTTTCTTTCCTTTCCTTTTTTTTTTTTTTCATTCATTAAAATAGTGAATGGCATTTTTTTTATTAAATGGCATCAATGTCACTTTGATAATAACGTGGATGGCTAATAATAATAATAATAATAATAATAATAATAATAATAATATTAGCGACGATGACGACGATTATAATGATAATGATAATAAATTAAATTAAATTATTTTTATGAATTAATAAAAAATTACGTAACGCGTTTTCGGTATTAAAAAAAAAAAAAATTTATTTACGACATTTTAAATAATTTTTTCTTTTTCTCTTTCTTTCTCTTTCTAATACAGCTCATTATTATCATTATTATTTACTTAATTTTTTTTTTTTAATAACAGAGAAACGCGCTAGAGAGAGAAAGAGAGAAAGAAAGAGAGAGAGAGAGAGAAACATATTTATACATGTATATTTTTAAAGGTATACGTCAAGGAGAAAAATATAATCATCATCATTATTATTATTATTATTACTCGTTTAAAATTTTCACACCTAATGAAAATTTTTTTTTTTTTTTTTGAAAATTGCAAATGACAATATTTACAAAAAAAAAACGTATTCGAGTTAACCGGTCAAAATCAAGGACTCGATAAATAAATGTTTGTCATATCCAATTAAAAAAAACAATCGGAAATTCCATTGTGACCACGCTCGAACAACCACCCAAACGAAAAATTAAATAATCGTATGTATCGATCGAAAATGCAATTTGCAAAAATGTATGGATATACCTATGACGTAATCCTTCCTTCCTGCCTTCTTTCTCTCTCTTCGGAAAAAAAAAAAAAAAAAACAAATGGCGATTTTCACAGGAACTTTAACGGTTTTTAAACACGTTAAACGCCTACTAATTTTTTTTTTTGTTAACCGCCATTGATACCGATTCGAAATTACCACACTCGTACTACCAGATAATATTATATCGACCGGTCGAAACATAATAATAATAATAATAATAATAATAATAATAATAATAATAATAATAATAATAATAATAATAATAATAATAATAATAATAATAATAATAATAATAATAATTTATTAATAAAACAAAATTATTAATAAAAAAAAAAAAAAAAACAGAAAAAGTTAACGAAATAACAAGGAATTAAAAAAAAAAAAATATCATAAATAAAAATAAAAAATAATCATAAATGCGTGAGTGTCGATTTCGCACACTCGGGTGGAACATTACGCAGGTTGTAACTACTACACGCACGCACGCACGCACGCACGCACGCACGCACGCACGCACGCACGCACACACACACACACGCGGGCGCACACAAAAACGGTAGAAACCGGTAGGATTAAGGTCGTGGCGACCGGTAATTCATCCCTACCGTATAATATGCGCGCATACGCAAAATGCGAACCTACTGGAATAATTCTGATTCTCCGGGAAACTTTTGCTTTTATTATTTAACGAATTTCTATCGTTTTCCAGAATTTTCCTGAAATTTTTAACGGTTCTCTCTCTCTCTCTTTCTTTTCTATCAATCCCTCTGTTTCTCTCTCTCTCTCTCTCTGCTTTTTTGCCATTCTCTGTCTCTCTCTCTCTCTCTCTCTCTCTTTTCTATCATTCCCTCTATCTCTATCTCTCTACCTCCTTTTTTGTCATTCCCTTTGCCTCTCTTTCTCTCTCTACCTCCTTTTCTGTCATTCTTTTTGCCTCTCTCTCTCTCTCTCTCTGTCTCACTCCAGGTTCAAAGTCAAAGAACTTTAGAAAACAATCAAATCCTCGATTCATTTATTTATTTATTTTTTTTTTTTTTACCAACCTCCCATGATAAATTATTATTTAAGTAAACGACCCATTTTGTTCTTTTTTTTTTTTTTATTCGATTCAAGGGCATTAAGGTATTATTTAATTTTAAAATCATCATCATCATCATCATCATTATTATTTTTTTATTCGATTCTAACGTTCAAGAATTTTCTTTTACTATTCGTAGGTGGATAAAAATTTTCATTACGTAATTGTAAAAAAAAAAAAAAAAAAAAAAAAAAAAAAAATTTTCTATACGTACAAACAAATCGCGAAAAAAACGAATGTTTATCATCATTATTATTATTATTATTATTATCGCGGGGGTCGTTAATTCAAAAATGAAAAAAGAAACTGGAGAAGAAGAAGAAGAAATTCGTGCACGGGATACTTTTTTTTTTTTTTTTTTTTTTTAAAAGAACCTGTTTTGGACCAAAAAAAAAAAAAAAAAAAAAAAAAGGTCAAAAAAATCAAAACTTAAAAATATATTGATTAGGTGTAATCAAAATTTTTGAAAATTTAACGTTTTTCCCCCCCCCTCGCACCCCACCTCCCTTCTCCTCTCCCGCCACCGCCACCGCCTTCGTAATAACCGACCGTTCCTTATTTTTATACGGGAAGAAAAATTAAAATCCATTCGCCATTTTGTTTTATGTTTTTCTTTTACCACGTCGTTTCTCTTTGCTTCGAACGCGGCAAAACACCCCGAGAAATTTTTTTTAAATCGATGTCATTTAATCAAAGAGTAGAAAGGTAGAACAGGTTTTGTTTGTTTGTTTGTTTTTGTGTTCGTTTGTTACGCCGTTCGATATACATTAAGATAAAAAATTTTGAATCAATAAATTCTTTCAAGTTCTTTGTTTTGTTTTTAAACAACAATCTGGAGAAAACAAAAAAAAAAAAAAAAAAAAAAAAATTTAAAAAGCTTCTTAATATGATGTCACCGTAACTGATACCAAAAATCACTCAGGTAGAAACTTTTTTTTTTTTTTTCCCCCCCCCTTTTCCCTCCTCCTATCGAATTTTTTTTCAAACGAGAAACTTTGTTTTTTATATTAAAAATTGCTGACACGTTGCTTTCTCACGTGTACGTTGATCTTTTTTTTTTTTTTTTTTTTTTCACGTCGTTGTAGTTGTCGTTGTTGTCGTTGTTATTGTCGTCGTCCTCGTCCTCGTCCTCCTCTTCATCGTCATCATTTTTTTTTTTTTTTTTTTTTTAATAATTGAAAATCGTGATCGTGATCACTCAACACAATTCTCGTGATCATAATATTATTATTATTATTATTATTATCAAGTCGTCAAATAATGAATGATTATTTAATTTAAATATTATTCCTTCGTCTGGTTCCACGTTCTCCTTTTTTTAATTTTAATTTTAATTTTATCTTAATCACGGTCGGTATTTATTTTACAATTTCTATATATATATATATATATATTTAAAAAATAATAATCATTTGAAAGGCGGTAATAATTAATTTTTCTTATTGTTGTTGTTTGTCGTGGTTGTAGTTGTTGTTGTTGTTGTTGTTGTTGTTTTTTCAAATCAATTTTTTTTTCCAGTAATTCGTAATTAATCGATATTATATTATTAAATCAAGGTCGAATAAACGTTCGTTCGTTCGTTTATTTATTTATTACAAATTAATTAAAGACTTTTTTGTTGTTGTTGTCATTATCATTATTATTATTATTATTATTATTATTATTTTCGATCGAACAAACAAAGTAAAATTAAATTACAGGTGGTGAGGAGTAAAGAATGAAATAAGAAAACGAACGAATAAACGAACAAACAAACGAACAAACGCCATTTTTTTTTTTTTTTTTAAATTTTATTTTGTTTTTTTTCTTTCCTCTTCCTTCTTTCTTCTTCCTTTAACCTTTCAAATTTTATTAATAAATTGTTTTTATTAACCTTTTCTTCCTTTCTTTCTTTTTTTTTTTTTTTTTTTCAAATTAAAAAATAAAATTATCGTGGCACGAACTCGTTCGTCTTCGTTTTAAAAAAAAAAAAAAAAACGAATAAAAAGTTAAGGAAAAAAAAAAAATTATTTCATTTCCGATTCGTTTAATTTACCGGTCTAAATCACCGCCACGTTAAATAATTTTACGTAATAAATCGACGACGACGACAACAACAACCAAAAAAAAAATTAATGATGATGATGATAATAATATTAAAACCGTTTTCGTTCCGTCGTGTGTGAGTAAACACACAAAATGGTAAATAAATAAAGGTACGCGAAGAACGAAGGGAAACTATACCGCGTTCAGGTACGAAAAAACTTTTATTATCGACGCCATATTTTATTAATTCGCTTTCCGAGTTTATTATTATTATTATCATTATTATTAATTTAAAAATAAATAAATATATATATATGAACGTTGAAAAGAATGGTATCGCCCACGTAAGAAGAAAAGACACGTAGAGAGAGAGAGAGAGAGAGAGAGAGAGAGAGAAAGTTTACGTCATGAGAATACGTATATAAAAAAAAAAAAATTTTTTTTAATAATTGAATTAATTTTTTTTTTTTTTAAATGAAGGCGTTGCTCTTCGTCATAACGTTAAAAAAAAATTACAAGATTGTAATTATCATTATTATTATTATTATTAATAATAATTTTTTTTTGTTAGACGTGGAAATAGACAACTCCTATTGTTCTTTTCTTTTCTTTTCTTTTTTTTTTTTTTTAAATTTAATAAATAATAAATAAAAATACTATTAATAATAATAATAATAGTAATGATAAAATTGTTACTACTGAGAATGTGTGTGTGTATATGGTTGATGTTAAAATGAGAGAAAACTGTACCAGTTACTGTCATCACGTCATCCGTTAATCATTTCTGTGTAAAATTTGTCTTATTTAAATGAAATAATCACAACAGCACACAACAAACAACAACAGCAGCACAAACAACAGATATTTAAAAAAAAAAAAAAAAAAAAAACAAATTTCGTTAATGTTTTATTTCCTTTAATTTTTTTATTTTGCGCGGGGGGTTTGGGTTTTCACGTTTGTTTAAGTTTTTTTTCGTAAATTAAAAATTTTTCGAAAAGCAGAAGAAATTTTTTTATTTTTAAATCGAGTGGTGGTGGTGGTGGGGGGAAGGGATAAAGCCGAAGGTATTCTAAAATGCGAAACTTTACGAAAATCCACGAATTTTTTTTTCGATTTGAGAATGTGCCTTAAAAAAAAAGCGTCTTGTGTCATATTTCTCTATTTCTCTCTCTCTACCTCTCTACCTCTCTTTCCATCCAGATTCTCTCTTTCTTTCTCTATCTCTACCTCTCTTTACCTCTCTTTCCCTCCACATTCTCTCTCTTTCTATCTCTCTCTCTACCTCTCTGCCTCTCTTTTCCTCCAGATTCTCTCTCTCTCTCTCTCTCTTTCTGTTTACCTCTTCCTAACCCGAACCACTTCCTCCACGTAAAAAATGCAAGTTTGAGGTGGTGACGATGATAATAAAACAAGGTATAAAACGTGAAACCTAATTAAACAAATTTTTTTTTTTAAAATTCAACAAACATCCTTCCACTCCTTCTCCTCTTCCACAACTCCTCCTCCTCCTTTGACACAACAAAACCTTTTTTTTTGCCTGTCATAATAATGATAATAATTTAATTACGAATAACAATTACCGTGTTTGTTTTATCGTTGGAAAAAAAAAAAAATTTTTTTTTTTTTTTATGTATTATGAGTGAATTTCGTTGTTGTTGCGTCGGTTGTTACCGTTTAAAAAAATTAACAGTTTTCATATACAAAAATTATGTTTGTAGTTGTTTGTTGTTGCAGATTATTAGTTAACAACGCCTCGACGTTCGAGTCGAGTTTTTTTTTTTAAAGAAAGAAATTTTTTTTTTTTTTTGTTTTGTTTCGTTTGTCGGTTTCTTAATTTCTTTCATTGAATGAAAGAAACGAAAACAAAAAGAAAAATTATAATTGCAAAACGAGAAATAAATGTTGTTACTTTTTAATGGCGACGATTTTATTTTTCCATAAATTTTTATTTTTGTCGTGTGTGCGTTTGTTTGTGCGGGGGAAGGGGGAGGGGAAGGGGAAATGAAAACCAAACCAAAACGAAAACAAAAACAAAAAAAAAAGAAAAAGAAAAAAAAGTTTTTTTTTTCTTTTTTTTAACCCCATTTATCGATTTTTTAAATAATCAATCTTAACCGTGACTTTTTCAAATACAAAAAAAAATAATAATAATAACTTTTATTATTATTATTATTATTATTATTATTATTATTATTATTATTATTATTATTATTATTGTTTTTTTAAATACGTAATCTAATTCCACTTTTTTTTTGCTGTTGTTGTTAAAAAAAAAAAAAAAAAAAATTTTTTCCATAAAAGGTATTGAAACGTTTTTTTCCCCCCCTTTACGACTACAACAACACACGAGATTCGAGAAAAAAAAAACGTGGCACTAACTCGACAAAACACAGTCGCGCCAAAATAAAAATAAAAAAAAAACAAATCCATTTAAAATTCGTAAATAACGAAATTAATAAAAAAAAAATTATGCACGGCAAAGCAATCGATATGAAACAAAAAAAAAAAAAAAAAAAAAAAAAAATTTTTATTTAGAGCAAACGAATTCGTTACAAAACTTTCCTTAACGAGAGCAAAACAAAACAAAAATTCCTTTTTAAGTAATAATAAAAAAGATTTCGATCTCGATCGAATGACAGGTTCACCGTTGTTTCTTTTTTTCCTCGGTTAAAAATAAAAATTGAAGAATGTGAAGAAGAAGAAGAAGAAGAAGTAAAAGACAAACTTTTTTTAAAAGAAAAGAAAAGATTTTTATCTCGGAGGCAGCGTTTTTATAAAACGTACGTCTGCTGCCACCATCATCGTCGTCATAGTTTGTCCTAATTGTCTTTAGAATTCCTTTCATTTAAAATTGTATCAAAACAATTTTGTTTCATTTAAAGACGTTTTTTAGTCATAGAGCCTCATAAAATTATTAGATCGTTTGTATAACGAGGAAATCAAAGCAATTGAGTAATGATTGAAATGGTTTCTACTGCCACGCGGATTATTTTATCAAATTATATACCGCCTGCTACGACACCGCCATTAAAAATTATTCTCTCTCTTTTACTCTCACTCTCTCTCTCTCACTCTATTGTTATTCATTTTCTTAATTTTTTGCTCTTGTTTATAGGTTGAGCGAAAAAGGTAATCGTCGTAACCGTTTTTCCCGTTTACGTCGGATTTTTTTATGGAAAAAAAAAAAAAAAAACAACAAAAAATTTAAACGATAGCAAATAAACGAATTGATTTTTGTACGTATTTCGTGATCGTATCGCATTTGAGAGTTAATAATAATTTTTTTACTTTTTTACTTTTTAAACTTGAATTCGTCGTACGCACGATTATAACCAAAAATGGTTAAATTAACGATGATGAAAATCCATCATAATATTAAGGCCAAATTTGGTCACAGGGAAACCAAACCAAAATAAAAAAAATTAAACTAGAAACTAACGTTCGTAATAATAATAATAATAACAACTGTATCCCGTTTTCTCCCGAATATTTTTCTGGATAATTTTTTTTTAACTCATCCCGTATTTTGTATTCTTTCTTTCATTTTCTACATTTTCCAGGTGGGTTCGATTTTCCTGTTTTTTCCATAATAAATTTCAGAAAAGCAAACAAATAAAATATTTCGGGTTAAAATTTTAATTACGTAATAAATTATGGCAAAAACCTTGAAAAAGTCGACAATAAAAAAATATTTATTTAAGTAATAATAATAATAATAATAATAATAATTTGGAGGGAAAAAAACGCGCGTGGATGCAAACAACGAACAAATAAAAAAAAAAAAAAAATCGTCGCGCAAATAAATAAAAAAAAATAAATTAATGGAAAATAATAATTTAATTAATTTGACGATGCGGAAAAATAAAAAAAAAATTTTCCAGGACCGAAGGCACGCACAAAAAAAAAAAAATTATTTGCTATCCGCGTACTTTTATCAAAGTGCAAAAATCAGGGACGTTTTACAACGAAAAAAATTATTTTCGGCTCTCCCATTACTAAGAAGTAATAAATCGTAACGAAAAGGAGAGAGAGAGAGAGAGAGAGAGAGAGAGAGAGGTTTTTTGGGGGGAAAAAAAGGAAAAGAGAGAGAGAGAGAGAGAGAGAAAGAAAGAAAATTTTGGCATTAATGACCAAACAACAGGTTAAATGAAATTTATTATAATCTTGGTCAGTGTGTGTGTGTGTGTGCGTTTGGGAGTTTATACAAAACTTAAAGAGAGATTCAAAGAAGAGAGAGAGAGAGATTGCAATCTACATTTTAAAAAAATTTATAATTTTATATAAATCGAACAATTTAGGAAAATTTAATTCGAGAGAATGAGAGAGATAGAAACGTGGGCATCAATTGCCAACATTTAAAAATTTATTTATAGTAATTTTTTTTTTGTTTCGTTTCCATTGTGGGTGATTAACCATAGCAAAAAAAAAAAAAAATTAAAATTTTTTTTTTCTTTTCCTTTCGTCGAACGTATCACCTACTGACATTATACAAGTTTTTTTTTTTTTTTTTTTTTTTTTTTTAAATTTTAAACCTTGATGGAACCCAACAACCGGTTTCGAATAAATAAAAAAAAAAAAAAAAAACAACTTTTTTTATTTATTTATTCGTATTTATCCGGGCTTTATAAATTTCTTTGATTTTCGTCCCTTAACAAAAAAAAAAAATTTTTTTTTTAAATGAACCGCAGCAAAATTTATAATAATTCGGTCTCGGATATTAAAAAATTTTTTTTTTGTAAAAAAAATTTAATTTTTGCGTAACGCAAAACGAAATAATTAAATTAAAAAAAAATTTTTTTTTGCTGTTTTCAAGTTTTGCTGTAAATAATAATAATTTTTTTTTTTTAAATTTCACAACGTCGCGCCTTATATTTTTTAATAAAAATTTATAATTAAACAAAAAAAAAAAAAAAAAGTAAAAAAAAAAAAAAATTGAGGTTTGCAAATCGTTTTTGGCTCAATTAGCAAAAAATATTTTTAGCATTTACGGTTGAACTAGTGCCACGATTAAATTATGTTAATCACGTTTAATTTTCCATGTAATTACATTAAAATTAATAATTAATAAATAAGAATAATTTAATTATTATTACCATAAAAAAAACGTGAAAAGTTTTATGCATTTTTTTTAGTGATAATAATAATAATAATAATAATAATAATAATAATGAAAAAAATTATTAACACGAATAATGAATTCGATTTTAAATTATTAATAAATTTAAAAAGTCGCCATTTTTTTTTTCAATTTAAAAATAGAATAAATAGGAAAAAAAATTTTTTTTTTCCTCTCTTTCGCCACGCGTATCCGTCATTTATATATTTTTATTTTTCTATTAACTTTGCAAATTGAATCAAACGAATTTTTCCCTTCCCTGCGCCTCCCCCTCCCTCCAAAAAAAATTAAACTGCCAGATTAATAATAATAATAATAATTTAATTTAATAAAAATTTTTTTTTTTATATTAACGGTTGAATAATATGCGAGTCCGGGTCACGACGGGATTCACAACGAAAGGAAAAAAAAAAAAAAGTTACGTACACGACGGACACGTCTATTGACACGACTAATGATGATACGAGTTCGACGTTCTCAATAACGCATTAAACCGCACAAAAATTCTTTTTAAAACAAAAAAAAAAAAAAAAAAAAAAAAAAAATGCATTCATTTGCATTTACACGACAAAGAATTTCGTTTGTTTGTTTGTTTGTGTGTGTGTGTGTCGCGCACGTGACAACCACGTACGAACTTTGAAAATAATTAAGGTCAACGTATAATAATTATACACATTATTCCATGTAAGAATATTCAAAATCGAAAATATAATAAACAAAACAGTGAAACCAACTTGAGAAAACAATTTTTCCCTGACTTATATAAAAAAAAAAAAAAAAAAAAAAAATTTTTTTGTTTTAACCCTTTTTTTCTTTCGTTACTTCTTTCCTTCCCTCCAACGTCCTCCCCGCCCCGCTCCCCTCTCGTTACCCTCAAAAAAATCGTTCGGAATATTTTTTTTTTTTTCGGAGTGATTTATTTCCAATAAATATGCAAAAGATAAAAAAAAAAAAAAAAAAACAAACTTTTTAGATCATCAACGAGGGCAAACAAAAACAGAAACAAAATATTTATATAAATAAAACTCTCCAAAAAAAAAATAAAATAAAAAATTTTTTTTTATTTTTCATGCAAATCCTTTTTTCCTAACATATTTATTATAATATAAAATAAATAAAACTTTATGAACCGTTTCCGGTTTTTTTCCCCCCCCGTACGAAAAACGTTCACAAGTTTGCCGACAAACGTTCAAAGATGGAAAAAAAATATATATATATATTAATATTTCAGTCTTAAACAAATAAATCGATTCGACGTGTTTTCGATAGTAACGATAAAATTTCGATTGTCATTATTATTATTATTATTATTATTATTATTATTATTATTATTATTATCATCGATTCCGCCATATTTGATTTTTATTACACACGCATTAATAATAATTAGGTAAAAAAAAAAAAAAGGAGGAAACGGATTAAAAAAAAAAAAAAATGTTTTTTGTAACCGTTTTCGTAAATGTACGTTCACTTTGTTTGAACGTGGCAAAAGAATATTAAATTTGAAGAATTACCGCGAGTTTATTGTTCGTCTTTTTACCTTCGTCGTTTTTCGACTTTACAACCCGGTCGCGGTTTCGGGAATCGGGAGATTAAAAACCGCGAACTTGACAGTTTTTTTTTTTTTATAAAAATATTGACCACCACCGAATGAATAGAAAGAAAAAAGATAAAAGTTATAATTCATTGTCGCCCTATTGCACAATTGACTTAACAATACCATCTTGCTATTTTATGACGATGCAAAAAAAAAAAAAAAAAGAAAGAACATTCGAGAGAAATATTAACTGTGAAAGATGGTTTAATACGACCCGGGATTGACACCGAACCGGCTGCAAAAGAATACATCAGACAAAGAGAGTGAGAGAGAGAGAGAGAGAGAGAGAGAGAGAGAGAGAGAGAGAGTGAAAATAACTAAATATGGATGATGAATAAAAAAGTCGTCAAAGAATTATAAAATAAAAAACTCGATGCAAAAAAGTATTACTTTCGTTACAAACCACAACAACAACAACAACAACAAACAACAAACAACAAACATTTTTTTTTTTTTTTACCGGACGATAATTTAATTCAAAACCTGAATAGAAAAAAGGTTGACCGAATAAACTTTTATTTGTAAAAACGAAAGAGAAAAAAAAAACAAAAATGTCGAAAACCAAAATAAAATTTGGAATTTCTTTTATTTTTATTTATATATATATTTTTTTTTCAAGGTACGTAAAAAACCACTCCCAGATCAACGGCCTGTAAAAAGGTGGTACCGATCTAGGTTCAAAGGTCACATCCAAAATTTCGTCTAGAAACATCTTTAACGAAAAAAAAAAAAATTGTTTTTTTTTTTTTTTCATTTTTCAACATTTAAAATTAAAAAAAATGGCGAATTAAAACGTGAACGAAAAACCAAATGATGCATCCGAAATCCAACTCTGATTATTATTATTAGTATTATTATTATTATTATCGAATTAGGCCAAGGCCTATTAAATTCTGTTGAAAATTTCTTATTTAAAACCCTCAAATAATGCCAAAAAAAAAAAAAAAAAAAAAAAAAAAAAAACAAATTTAAATTCGGAAGGCCGCAAATTTTCAGTCAAATTATGCAAAATTTTCTCTCGAGTTCTTCTGAGAGAAAGAGAGAGAGAGAGAGATAGGATAGAGTGAAAGAGTGTGAAAGACAAAGAGAAAAAATTTTCCCCCCCACGCAATTTTAACGAGATTTAAATGCGGCAAACGTGGGATCAGATTTTTTTTTTTTTTTCATTTCAAAGCCTAAAAATTTTCAATGTTCGCTGACGATGATGGCGACGACGACGACCGAACGTCACGACGTCGACGTTCGGTCGTCGTGCGACATTTTAAATATAAAAACAAAAAAAAAAAATTTTTGTGGTGTGAGCAATGAATCAAAACAGGTAATGAAGTCATAATAATAATAATAATAATTCCACTACCTCCTCTTCACTTACACTGAAAAGAAACTCGAGAACTTTAAAAAAAAAAAAAAAATTTTTTTCAAGAGAATATAATTACTTTCGAGGTCGGTAACTGGAATAAAAAAAAAACAAATAAGGGGAAAACAAAGGATGAGGGAAACAAACGACAAAAACTAAATCCATGGAATCCAGAAGTGAAACCTCCCCGCCCCCTCCTCCTTCTCCCCTTCCCCGACAACGCACACATACACGCACAATACGCATAAATCAATCGAAACACAATGACCGGGTTCATTTTTTCCTTTTTTTTCGTACCTGACATACTACAGGGTGTCGAAATTTTTTTTTTTTTTAAATTTCGTAAAACGTGAGAATGCAACAAACAAACAAACAAACAATTTACTAAAAAAAATAAAAAAAATTTTTTTTTTTTTTGCGGTGGGCGAAAAGCAAATAACAATGACGTAATAAACGTTTATGATATTTAATACTTATTCCATTTAAAATGTTGACTGTTTTTTTTTTTTTTTTTTTTTTTTGGGCGTTGGTGTGGTGGTAGCAGTGGTCATGGTAGTGGTAATCGTGGTAATCGTAATGAAAAATAAAACTCATGCGTATATATATATAAAAAAAAAAAAATAGTAAAAAAAAAAAACGGGCATTATTTTCGTTCTAGAATATTCCTCGATGTAAAACGAAATCGAACATTTATCTGGAACTTTTCCCTGTTGTGGAAAAATTATTTAAAACACAAAGGAGTGTGTTTGCTTTCGTAAATACAAAAAAAAAAAAAAACATCTGAACAAATAACGGAAACAAAAAACAACAAAAGAGTATGTTATTAACAAAAAAAATTTTTTCGCGCGTAAATAAATTTTTTAAAACGATATGAAAAGCAGACGACGATAAAAAAAAATGGAATAATTATTATTGATGAAATCGTTTTTTAAATTAAATATAATTAATCGAAAATTTAATTAGAATTCAATTGAAAAAAAAAAAAAAAAAAAAAAAAAATTTCCCTGTTGAAAAAATTATCACCTGTCCATTTCCCTTCTCGGAAAAAGGGGAGAAGTTGGGGGCGAGGGAGGTAAAAAAAAAAAATTAACGAAAAAAATTTGTTTTTTTTGTTCCTAAAGCAAACAAAAGAAAAAAATCAGTGATACCAATCGAACGGACACGAAAAAAAAAAACAAACGTTACCATCGTTTCCACCATGACCATCACCCTCTTTCAAAAAAAAACGGATTCGTTCGAAAGCACCATTTAATTTCTTCCTTTTATTTATTTTTTAATCGGGGCAGCAGACGAAAAAAATTTAACAGTATTTCATTCATTCCAAAAAGTGCGCATGAATCGCATGAACCAACATTAAAAAATCTCACACTAGAAAAAGAATAAGAAAAAGGAAATTTGAGGATTTCGTTTCGAAAATATTTGACACCTCGCAAAGGAAAAAAAAGTAAAGATACCTGAACGCGCTTCAATTCAAACGACGACTATTATGAAATCCGAATAATTTTTTTTTGTAATCAGCAAAACAATTTTTTTTTTTTTTAAATTTAAAATTTCAAATTTTCGTGTCATTCTTGTGGGAAATAGAAAAAAAACGTTCGCGTCCTTTTAAAAATTTATCTCGATTTTTTAGTGTCAAAGTTCTTAACCGTTTTGTGGGCGAGTCTCATTCAAAAATTGGTCAAAATTCAAACCGGACAAAATCATTTGGATGCCATCCAAAGAGAACTTCGGTCACCAAAAAAATCTGTTCTCGTAATTAATACCCACCGAAATGTTGGTACCTACGCACACGCAAACGCGGGTACTCGAGTATTTAAATAAATTCGAAATCATCAAACCCTCCCCCCCGAATATTTTTCCTTTAATTTAATTTTACAAAAAAAAAAATTTATTATGGACGTCATGTTGTTGTTGTGGGTAAGTTCGTACCTTAAATTTTTAAAATTATTACCATAGAATTTTTCGTACCTGAAACTATTACTTAGTAATTTTTTTTCATTTTTTTTTTGTTTTTGGCAAGGGCCAAATTTATTACGTGACGATAAAATTAACATTTTCACGCGAAAAGAAAATGGCGACAGCGATGTCGATAGCGAAAAATTAAAAAAAAAAATTGCAAATTGCAAATCCGACTTATTACGGTCCTTAGCCTCCTCTCCATTTCCCCCCACTCCCCTCCCTCGTATCCCAACAGAATTTTTCGTTTTTTTTTTTTTGTTTTCCGGCGAAAAGTTTTTTTAAAAAAAAAATTACATCATGTTTATATGTGGCAACATTAACTGGCACCAACTCAAATTCTATTTCCTCCACCCCCCCCCCCCAAAAAAAATCCGATGAAATCGATTTTATTTCTCTTTCCATTTGACTTTTAACTTATTTTAGCGCCGAAACAAAAAAAAAAAGAAAATCGAATTTTCAATTATTATTATTATTATTATTATCATTATCATCTATCGATTTATTTAACCGTTCGGATTCGCGTTCGTTCGATACGATACATATTCATGCCAAAATTTTTACATTATTTAAAATTTTAATGGTTAAAATTACATTAATATCATCATCATCATCATCATCATTGTAATTGTAGTCGTAATAATAATAATAATAATCGCTTACACCCGTCGTCTGACTTTAGTTTATGGGCTCGTCCTTGGCAATATTTTTTTTTTTTTTTTTTTTGACGGTTATAAATTATTTATAGATTTAGGATTATTGCACAAAATATTAATAATAATAATAATGATAATAAATTTTGACCGAACAATGCTTAGGTTCATTTTTTTTTTATACCTGAACTTGGAACCCACAATTTGGGTACTAATGAGTAGCAAAACAGGTTTTTTTTTTTTTACGAACGTGCGATTGATTTTTTCTTTTTTTTTTATAAACTAATTTTAATTTTAATTTTAATTTTTTCTTTTTTTTCTCTTTTTTTCCTTGGGTGAACGAACAATTTTGCGTTTACCGGGTTAAAATTTTAATCGCTTAATTATTCACCGTAATAATTAAATGGGTGGTTGGTTCAATTACGTAATAGATCCATCGATCTGTGTTACACGATGGACGAAAAAAAAAAGAAGGGGAGGGGGGAGAAAGGTAAAACGTTCGAATTATGCGGGGAAGGGGAAGGGGAATGAGAAGAGATAACGTTGGAATTTTGCAAAAAATGGAAGGGGTAAGAAAAGAAATAACCTTGAAGTTTTGATTAGGGTAAGGGGGGAAGGGAAACGAGACGTTGAAGCTTTGCGGAGGAGAAGGGAAAAGAAAACAGATAACCTTGAAGTTTTGACTAGGGTAAGGGGGAAGGAAACAGAAAACGTTCGAATTTCGCGGAGGAGAAGGGGGAAGAAAACAGATAACCTTGAAGTTTTGATTAGGGTAAGGGGGGAAGGGAAACGAGACGTTGAAGCTTTGCAGAGGGGAAGAGGAAGAGAAAACAGATAACCTTGAAGTTTTGCAAAGAGGAAGGAAAGTGAGTGAGAGAGAGAGAGAGAGAGTGTGTGAGACAAAACAGAGAGGTAACAATGAAAAGTAAAACGTCATCTTCATTTTGATTGGTCGCGAAAAGAACGAAATAAAATTTAAAAAAATTCCGGAACGTTTCGAATTCGAACAAGTAGTTTTTTCGACCGATTAAAAAAAAAAAATTTATATTACACATTTATCGAATTCATATTTTGAACTTTTCAAAACGAATAGAGAGAAAATAATAATCGAATATGGAGGACAAACAAACAAACAAACAAACGAACAAACAATTGTCGAAATAAAATAACGAAACAATCAAACAAACACATTTTAAAAAAAAAATTAATATTTGTTTTATTGACTTACATGAATGGCAGAAGCCGGAGACGTTAACGCTACCATTAAAAATGTCAGAAACAGGCAAGATTTGATGAAATCCATTTGACTTCTTCTTTTGCACCAGTAGAAATTCTTATTTATATCGTTTAATGTATTTTTCACGTTAAATGCCATTTTAGGGACTCTTTTGGGGCCCTAAACGGCCACCCGGCAAAAGTTTTACTCAATTTTGATTTAAAAAAAAAAAAAATAACAAATTTTCTTCCAACTCCTTCGCGATTTAAAAAAAAAAAAAAAAAAAATTAATTAAATTGAAATCTTCATCGTCGACGTCGTTATTACTATTATTATTATTATTTATTTATTTATTAATAAATTACTTATCATTATTATTATTATTATTATTAATAACGGATTCGAGTTCGCTTGCGATTTTTGCGTGGCTAATGAATTTTTTCCTTCTGTTTTTTTTATTGCGGGCAAATCAAAAAAAAAAAAAAAAAATTTTTTTTTTTTATGTGATATTTGCTGACGGGGCAGTAACCCGAAAAAAAAAAAGAATTTTTTTATATTTTTTTTAACGTTTGCCCAAATTTTGGCCTGTCAAAAAAAAAAAAAATACCCAAACCTGTGAAAGTTTATTTAAAAAAAAAAAAAAAAAAAAAAAACGACCTAAAAAACCCGTTCGAACGTTCGCGGTCGCGCGCGCACACAAAAAAAACCGTTTCTCACGTGGAAAATTAAAATAACGGTCGTTTGCTTAAAAAAAAAAAGGTTTTACCGAACGATTTATTATAAATAAAATGAAAACTCGAACGATATCTCGAAATATTAGGGAAAAAAAATGATTTTTTGGCATCAATTTAAACGTAAAAAAAGATGAATTTTCCGTTATGCAACGTAAAAAAATTTTTAAATCTTTTTTTTTTTTTGTTTATTGGCGCGAAAAATTTCAAATTCTTTGAACGAATGAAAACTTTCGAATTCGCGAACGTTTTTTTCTAACCGTTTTTTTTGGTTTTTGTTATTTCAATTCGTTTTTTGGTTTAAAAAAAAAACGTTAAATTTTACATTTTATGATAAAAAATTTTAAAATTTGTGGGGAGAAAGAGAGAAAATTTAAAAAAATAAAAAGAAATTACCGTAAAAAACAAAATACCGGCAAACCGTAACGACGAATCTGACCCGAAATAATAATAATAATAATAATGTCCATGCAAAAATCACCAAAAAAAAAAAAAAAAAGATAAACGAGTTGGTAAATCGAAAGGAAGGAACCGGAAAAATTAACAAAAAAAAAAACCGTTAAAAAGAAAAAAAAAGAAAAACGCGTTCACGTTTTAAAATTATAACGAACCTGCGAACCTTTTTTAGAAAATCCTTCCTTCCTTCCTTTTTTTCTTCTTCTTTTCGCGAATTAAAAAAAAATTAAAATAAAATAAAAAAATAAATTTTAAAACAAACACAAAAAAATTAATAATAATAATAATAATAATGAATAGTAATAGTAATTTTTTTTTTTTTTCTTTGCGAGTAGTTATTGTCGATTATGATGAAGAATAAGAAAAGCTGGAAGAATATGTATATATACCGTGATGTGAGTGCGCAGACTCAAACGAATGTCGACCACCTCACCCGGTGAAGATCAGTAAAAGACTGAGGACGAACCGATAGGAGGATTCCGTCTACACCGCGAACACACACATTTTGTTGCAATCATTTTTTTTTTTTTTTTTTTTTTTTATTATCGTTTAGTATACGGAGTCGTTTGAAAGCACCAGTCTCTCTCTCACTCACTCACTCACTCTCCTCATTCCCTCTCTCTCTCTTTCACTCATTTCTTCGTTCTATTTCTCTCTCACACACACACACTTTTTTTTTTCTTTCTAGTATCTCTCTCACTCTCATACTTTTTATCTATCTATCTTTTTTCTCGTTCACTCTCACTCTTTCTCTCTCACACACACATTGTTGTGCGTTTTTTTTTTTTTTTTGACTCATTTATCCCGACCGGATTGTACAAATAATGTGCAAAATGAGTAAAGAAACACACATAGAGAAACATCCATTCCAATTATTATTATTATTATTATGGTACGAGTTTTTTTTTTCTAATTCCACGTCGAAAAAATTATTATTATTTTTTTTTCCGACATTCGGCATTGAATTTTTATTGCAAAAAGAAAATATGGGTAGAAATAGAAAATCAATAAATCAATTATAATAATAATAATAATGATGATGATGATGAAATGCATTATAAAAAAAAAAAAACCCATTTAAAAAAGAAAGAAATCGTTATTATTATTATTATTATTTTAATGTTCCACACCTATTTTAATACGTGAAACCGGAAATTATAGTTTATTTATTGAAATTTTTTTTTTTAAAAAACTATTAATAAAGTTTGTTACAATAAAAAGAAGAAAAAAAAAAAACTTTTCTTTTCGTTTGTGTTTGCTGCCACGTTAAAAAAAAAAAAAAATCTACGACAGCTGTTTTTTTTATTTTTCTTTTGTTTTATTATTATTATTATTATTATTAATATACAATCAAACGTTAATTGTACCTATTATTATTCTCACACACTCTTTCACTTTTTTTTTCTTTTTTCTTTTCTTTTCTTACTGTTGCCACGTTGTTTTTTTTTATTTTTAAATATTATTCATTATTTACACGTTGCTACGTTTTTATAATTTGTCGTTTTTTTTTTGCCTGTCCTTCAAAAACCGGAAACTGATAATAAATACACGAAAATATTTTTAAAAAAAATAAAAAAAAAATTTTTTTTTGTATATTTCCTTTCTCGCTCGTGTGAATTTGCGTTGATATGCCACTTTTTTCTTTTGGCACGTTTAAAATTTAACGTTTAAAAGTTTGTTTGTTTGTTTGTTTGTTTGTTTGTTACAAACTCTTCTTCTGCTAAAATAAACGAACCATTTTTTTTTAAATAAACCGTTGTAAAATTGGCACATTGGCAAAACGTTTTCTTTCTTCCTTTTTTTTTTTTTAAAACTCCCGCGTTCGTGGTAGTAACGTAATCGTGTATTTAGTATATATAATTTTCAAACGAACGGCACGTACGGTTATATATTAATAATAATAAATATAATTCAATGTTTGCCAAATAATATCAAAAAAGAAAAAAAAAAAGAACAATTTATAAAAATACGCGCCATTTAATAATTAATTTATTTATTCAACCGTTTTTCTTCTTTTCCCTAATTTAAAATTTAAAAAAAACCGTTAGACGAAATTTAAATTTATTTTTATTAAAAAAAAAAATAATATAATTATTCTGATTGGGTTATATAAAAATATGACGTCATCATTGCAAAATACATTTTAAAAAATTATAATTTTAGTCTGTGACTGAACGTAGTCGAGATTATTATTATTATTAGTAAAAGGAATTGTTATTACGATTTAACGGTTAAAATGTTTCGAGATAAGATTATTATTATTATTATTGTTAAAATTTGTGAATAATTGTTATATTTCGAAAGAAATGAATGCGACAGGAATTAACCGTTACGAATAATAATTTAAACGAAAAAAAAAAAAATGATTACCGGCAAAAAAAAAAAAAAATAGAAATTTTTTTTAAATGATGAAAAAAGTGACGTCATAGCGAGAAGAATGAATTGTTGTCGTTGCCGTTGCCGTCGCAGCCGCCGCGATTTTTATGATTTTTAATACGATCGTTATATCGAACGGTAATAAATTTAATGAAATTATTAAGAAGAATATTGAGAGCAGACTGAGGAGGCAGCGTGGAAATATGTTGCGTGCGTGAATGCGCGCGCCCGTGTAAATCATACCACGCCATTTTAATAAGGTTTAAGTTATAATTAAATTATGATGGAGAGAACAAAAAAAAAAAAAAAAAATTAATTTTTCTTCGGTTCGAAACGAATTTTTTTGTTTTTTGTGGGGGGTAGGCGGAGGCGGGGATTCGGGAAAAGGGGATAAGAAATTATTTATTGATTTTAAACGTTTTTAAAAAACAAAAAAATCAATCATTTCCGGTATTGAATTCTTCATCGATTATACTTATAACGGCCCATTCACACACACTTAAGGGAGTTTTGTCGTAGGTTTGTTGTTAAAAAAAACGGTTTTTTTTAACGTTCGTGCGACAAAATTACCCATCCCTTTTTTTTTCTAATGAAACCGTTACCCATGCCAAATAATTCGTTATAATTTATTAATTTCGATTTCGGTCAACCTACGGCTTTCCTTGATGCCACGTCTAAATTTTTATTTTTATTTATTATTTATTTATTATGTTCAACGATTCAATTTTAATACTTATAATAATAATAATAATAATAATAATAATAAATTTAATTGAATTCTCTTATATAAATCTTTTAAGAAAAAGAAATGATAGTGTTAATAATGATAATAATAGTAATAATAATAATCCTCGGTTGGATTTGAGTGCATTCGTCCGAATTTATTATTATTTTCCTTCGATTATTTATTTTTTTTCTTTTCTATTTTAAAAAAATTTAAAAAATATTTTTCTCTCTCTTTCATATCGTTCGTATGTGCTGCCCTTTTGTCGCAAGTTTACAAAAGAAAAAAAATATTAAAAAAAAAAAAAAAACTTTTAATACGTTACGTAAATTTTACGAGCGACTCATTGATTGATTGTACATATGTAACCGTCAATGAGTTTTTATTATTATTATTATTATTACTATGACCCTAAAAAACTAATAATAAATAGTCGGGAAGGGAGGGGGTGATTTGGGGGGGGGTTTGGGTGGAAGAAAAATTTTTTTTTTCATTTTTATCCAGGGAAAAAAAATTTTCAAATTTGTTAATAAAATAATTTAGCAAATTATCGATGCGATAAAAAAAAAAATTATTATTGTCTACTGCCACGACAAAATTAAAATAATTATTAATAAAAAGACTTTTTTACGTAAAACGTATCACGAATTATCGTAATTTTAAATAAATGAATGATTCTGAATTCGATTCCTGTGGGATTTCCTTACCCTCCCCTTCTCCCTATTTCCTCCTCCTGGTTTAATCCTCTTTTAACAGCAATTATTTGTCTGGAATTTTATTATTATTATTATATGAAACTTTTTTCAAATCGTTATATATATCCACTCATTGACTGTGTATTTATCTACTTCCACGATTTTTTTTTTTACCATTCGATTCCCTCTCTCTTCACACTCCACTTTTCCCTTTTCATCTCACTTTTCATTTCCCCCCCTCTCTCTCTCTCTCTATTTCGAAACCATTTTTGGACTCTATCAAACTTATTAAATTACAATAATATATGCATTCAAGCAAATGAAAAAAAAAAGTAAGAGAAATATTATCATTATTATTAAAAGATAGACAAAACAGTGATTTTGGGAGAGTTTAATTTCTTCCAGAAGAAGATGATCTCTTTGCGTTCCAACAACTCCAACAACAACAACCACATATTATTATTATTTTTAAAAAAAATTTTTTTTTTTTTATACTCCTACTCGTTTAAGACGCCATTACGAAAAAAAAACGTCGTCTGCTTTTTTTTTTTTTCGTTTCTTATTCTTCCTAGTTCGTTTTAATTACAATCGGTTAATTAAAACACAAAAAAAAAATTTCAATTGAAATTTTAAAAAAAAAAAATTTTTTTTTTTTTTATAGCCCGATTTCGTCTGCTACTTTTTTTCATATATTTTATATAGAGCTCCGTTAATTGTTTTATAAATATAGACTATAAAAAAAAATTAATTTTTTTTTGCTTTTAAACAAATCCGCCATTTTGTATTAATGAGAGATGGAAGAAAATCATTGAGAATTTCTTTTACGAAAATTTTGATTTTTTTTATTTTTTTTCCAGAACTTTCGATAAAGTTTTTTAAATTAATTTATAAAGGGTGTTA
>NW_002987040.1:217006-256964 GCF_000006295.1 Pediculus humanus corporis
AAGAAAAAAAAGAAAAAAATTATATCATTTAATTTTTCCAATGAATTTTTACAGGATTACAACATTAGAAAAAAAAAAAAAAAATCAGACATCGACGACGACAGGAAGAACGAAAAAAATTAGAAAAAATTTAAAAATTGTTTGACATTTGACCTTTTGAAAAAAATTTTTTTTTACAAAGGATCAAAGGAGGAGGAGAAGGAGGAGGCGGGGGATTTTGTCTCGGCTGTTGGTAGTAAGACTAAGTAGGACGTTGCCCTAGTAAATCAAATCAAATGATGAGATACGAACGCGGGGGTGCGAAGAAAAAATAAATTTTCCAATTGAATTTTTCCGGAAGGAGGGAGAAGGAGGTAAGGGAGGAGGAAGGGGGAAGGTGATTGATAAAACCTGGATTTGGTAGGGAAATCGTGAATGGGGCGTACGCGACGAAAAAAAAAAGGAAAGGAAACCATCTCGCTCGAAGGGGAGAGGAGGAGACCCTCAGAATTGTTTATAAATCGATTACTATTATTATTATTATTATTATTATTATTATTATTATTATTATTATTATTATTATTATTATTATTATTTGTTTAAATAATTTTTATTCATGGAAGACCCAAATCGACCCTAAAACTATTAATAAATGTCTGATAAAACGATCATTTTTTTTTTTTTGTAAAAAAAATTTGCTCTGATAAATTATTTGCGGGTTTTATTATTATTATTATTATTATTATTATTATTATTATTATTATTATTATTATTATTATTATTATTATTATTATTATTATTATTATTATTACAAACAAAAATTTTTCTCGTAACTTTTTTTTTTTAACCTTTGACACGGCGACCTTGAATTAATAATAAACAAAATAATTAATAATAAATTACAAGCAAACAAGCAAACAAACATTTTTTTTTTAAAAATTATTTTTCGCCGGAAGAAAAGAAGAGAAAAAAGAGAGAGAGAGGGGATGAATGTGTCGGGGAGGGACTTAAAAGCCTTTTAAGGAGTGGAGGGGGTGGCGGTGGTGGTGGAGGAGGAGTAAAGATGTCAAATTTGAGGAAAAAAGGAAAAAAAAAATTTTCAACCCTTAAAATAAGGTCGCACCATTTTGTTCGATGGCAACCTCATTTTCAATGTTTTTGTTCCCCCCCCCCCTCTCTCTCTCTCTCTCTCTCTCTCTCTCTCTCTCTCTCTCTCTTTTCGTTTAAAAATCTTCAATCAAAATTGCGTTATATCAAAATAGTCATAATAATAATAGTAAAAAGATTTTATCACTATTATTCATTTTAAACATTGTTTTGTTGTTTGTTAGGTTTGTAAAACGAATTGAAACAAACAAAATGATGAAAAGAAGAGAGAGAGAGAGAGAGAGAGAGAGAGAGAGAGAGTGGGGGTGGGAAAAAGTGACATTGATTATTTAAAAACAAAAGAAATTTATTTACGAATGTAAAATACGCGAGAGAGAGAGAGAGAGAGAGAGAAAGGAAAATTTTGGGATTTTATATTCAGATGACTGTAAATGAAAAAAGGTGAATAATAAAAGAGAGAGAGAGAGAGAGAGAAAGGTTAATGAATTATCGCAAAGTGATAATAATAGATTATACCTCTTATCGGTCGTATAAATTTTTTCATTCGAAATAGGAGAGAGGGAGAGAGGGGCGGAGAGAGGGAGAGAGGGGGGAGAGAGGGAGAGAGGGGGGGAGAGAGAGAAAGAGAAAAAATTTGATTTGTGTCGGTTGAGTCAGAAACGGTCACGTTCGAAAATGGCAGATCATAATGGAAAACCACCTGGCGTGGCTGTTGAGTAAACGTTTTGAATACTGATTACGACCACGTTTTTCGGCGCCATCGATTTAAAAAAAAATTAAAGAACAATAAGAGAGAGAGAGAAAGATAGAGAGAGAGAGAGAGAGAGAGGAGAGAGAGTGAGTGAGAAAATAAATATAAAATATTTGCTCTTGGCCTCTTTTTTTTAAACACAAAATAGGTATTTTTTACCAACCAAATGATAAATGCCATTTTTAAATTTATCAATTTGCTAAGAGAGAGAGAAAGAGAGAGTGGGAAAGAAAGAGAGAGAGAGAGAGAAAGAGGGAGAGGGAGAGCGGACATTAAGTAAAAAAAATTTTTGTTTTATTCAAAAACAGAAATTTTCATTCAATCAAAAAGGAAAAAAAGGTCAAAAAATTAAGTAAATTTATTATGTGTTAAAAAATGGCGACAAAAATGAACGACGACGACGACATCGACGACAAAGACGACGACCAAAACGTGATTAAACAATTTAAACCTTTAACACGACCTTTCGAAAAAAAAAAAAAATTTAAATTTAAATAAATTAATGAAAAGTTATCATTTCTTTGACCCCCCCAATTTATTATTATATTTTCCTATTAAAAATTAGCGGTTGGCAAAAAATCATCAGCATCATCATCATCATCATTACTACTATTACTATTATTATTATTATTATTTACTCTATGACTTGGTTCCCGTGGTTAATTATTTTCGTTTTAATTATTACGACACCACAGAGACCAATAAATTATTTTTACAAAAAAAAAAAAAAAAAAAAATGAATATGAATATGATGAACTTTAGCAAAAATTATCATCATCATCATCATCATCATTATTATTAATAATTTTTTTATTCACGAACGAGGTCACCGAGGAATAATAAAATTAAATCAATCAGTCAGTCACTCAGTCACTCAGTCAATCGAATAAAAATAAAAAAAAAAAATTAATTGTTTATTTATCTTATTAAAAAAAAAAAAAAAATGGCGGACTATTTTACGTGACGTCATTAAATAAATTTTTTTTTTTTTTTAATAATAAAAAATTCGATTAAAAATTATTAAATAATAATAATAATAATAATAATAATAATAATAATAATAATGATAATGAAGATGATTTTTTATTATTATTATCTATCGAATTCCTTTACGTAAATATCATAATTAAAATTATATTAATATTGATAATAATAATAATAGTAATAAAAACATTTAATTCAATCAACGTGTAATGATTATTATAGTCCGTTGTCTCAGTTGTCTCGTGTGAGATTTTGTCAACGGTTAAAGGTCAAAAGTTCACGTTTATAAGACAACAATTAAATGTAGTAGTAACAACTTCTTACGTGTTTTTACATTACGTAATTACTTATTATTTTTTCCCCCTTAAAGAAAAAGAAAAAATGAAAGAAGATGATGGAAAGCGGGTGTGTGTGTGTGTGGGGGGGAGAGAGGGAAGGGAAAGAGAGAGAGAGAGAGAGAAAAGGGATTAACGTATTTATACACGTTTGTTCGTTTGTTTGTTTTGTTAATAATTTAAGGTTTTAACGTTTAAAAATTGTTTTTATATTATTCCTAACAAAGGATTTGATGAATCTTAGCAAAACTATCTGGAAAAAATTGTTTTTAAAATAATAATAATAATAATAATGATGATTGATGAAAACGTATTGCCAACATTTGAATCATAAAATTAAAAAAAAATTTTTTTTTTTTAAAGTAAAATTTGTCGGATTGTAAAGAAAAATGTGGAAAATGAGAAGCGAAGGAAAAAAATTTTTTTTTCGGGGGGAAGGGAGGAGAGGGGAGGAAAGAGAGGAACAAAAAGTGGAGAGATGGGAGAGGGAAGGGAGGGGAAACGATTTCGTGTAGGAAAAAATTCCAGGAGAGAAATGAAATCACGTGCGTGTGCGTGGAAAACATATTTAAAAAAAAATTTCATTCGTAAATGAGGTCAAATCTGGATATTTTTTTTTCCATAACGTAAATAAATTCCAGAATATTTTTCGGGAATCACGGTCGGGTGAATCACGTGTGAATTTCACACATATTTTTTTTTTTTTTAATTATAATTTATCGTTAATTAATCTGCACATCAATTCCCTCTCATCGAAATTCTTTTTCAAAAAAAAAAAAAAAACAAAAAAAATATAAAATCCAAAAAATTTTTTTTATTCTCCAGGAGTTGGAACGACCTGGAACGATACGAATGATGATAAACAAACGACAAAATGACATAAAAAAAAAAAAAAATTTTGTTTGTAACTTTTTTTGTTTCTTTAACGACATGCAAACGTTTGCAACTTTTTTTTTTGTTATTTTTAGAACATTTACTAAAATGGCATCATTCAAATTTTCTTTTTTTTTCTTTCTATTTTTAGAACAAATAATAATAATAATAATAATGATAATAATGATACAATTTCGTTTTACTTTTCTTTCGGGAAAATTTAAAAAAAGAAATTTTTATAACGCTCGAAAACTAACGGAATTCATTCATTCGTCTTTAAATTACTTTAAAAAGAAAAAAAAATTAAAAGTCATAGAGTAAAAAAATAAATAAATAAATAATTTTCGATATTTTAATTTAACGACGAGTAAGTTAATGAGCATAGAGAAAAAATTTTTCTTTTTTTTGTTGTTGTTCGAAACAATGACGAAACAAACGAACAAACAAGAAAAGTCATAGAGTAAAAAAATAAATAAATAAATAATTTTCGATATTTTAATTTAACGACGAGTAAGTTAATGAGCATAGAGAGAAAATTTTTCTTTTTTTTGTTGTTGTTCGAAACGATGACGAAACAAACCAACAAACAAAAAAGTCATAGAGTATATATATACATAATAATTCATTTAAAAATATTTTACATCCTCCTTTTCCTTTTTTCTTTTTTTCTTTTTACTTTAAACCAAAGGTTTTTTAAATTTAATTTTTTTTTTTTTTTTGCAAATTAAAAAGAAAAATGGAGGTAAAAAGAAAAAGGAAAACTTTCTTCATTATTCCAAAGAGGAAAAAAAAGAGAAAAGAAAAGAGGGAAAGTCCTAAAGCGTTTTAAAATAATTCGCGCCTTTTTTCTATTTTTTTTTTTTTTTTGATTTAAAAAAATATTTTAAAAACCGTGGGCGTCTTTATCATTATTATTATTTTTTTTTCGGGAAAACACCACTGGGAAAATTTAAAAGTGGTAGTAGGGGTGGTGGTGGTGGTGGTAGAAGCGAGGGTGAAATTTTAAACAAAATAAAACGACCAATAAGGGACGAGAAAAAACTCGAAAAAAAAAAAAAAAAAACTATGGAGACGACTCGATGCGGAAATTTATTATTATTATTATTATCATTATCATTATTATTTTGATTTCGTAGTCGTCGCGACATCTCGAACGTTTAAAAAATATCGAAAATAAAATAACAAAAGGAAAAAAAAGAAGAAAAAAGGAAAAAAAATTTTCCTATCGTCTCACGAGTTATTAATAGTTTTCCATATCGCAACATCAATGGCATAAAAAATTTTCCATAGGGTAATTATTATTATTATAATTGTACGTTCAGAAATCACAGTTTTTATTTGATTTTTACACACATTTATTTACTTTATGCACTCCTTTATTGTATAAAAAAAAATTCAATTCGTAGTATTTACTCCCTCCCCCACTCTTGTTATCGTTTTTGTCAAACTCGTCAACCGTCTTATTTATTTTTTTATTTTAAATAATACTAATAATAATAATAATAATAATTTTTTACTTAATCAAAGGATTATTGTTATTATTATTATTATTTATTGATAAATTCGTATTTTATAAGTTTTTGTTTAAATAAAAAAAAAGAAAGAAAAAAATTCCATAACTTTCGAAACGTACAACGTAAAAAACAACGTTTTCCATTTTTATTATTATTATTATTATTATTATTTATTTATTGATTTTTTATCTGAAATTTATGTAAATGTTTTTTTATAGTTTTACAAGAGCCGTAAAAGTCGTTAATAGGTTTGTTTTTATGTACGTAATAAATAAAAAAAATTCTTTTTTTTTTTAAAAGAAAAATTTCATTCATGTAACTATAAAATGAATTTTTAACGCTTTAAAAAAATTTTAAGGATTAAGGAAATTCGATCGAGGGGGGAGGGGTAGGTAGGGAAGTAAAATTTAATGGGGAGTTTAATGATGGAGGGGGTTAAAGATGCGAAATTAAATTGGAAAACTTTTCCGAGTTTTACAAAAAAATTTTTTTGTTTATTACTAAGAAGTCGTGTGTGTGTCGAATCGACGCACATGACGTCACCGTAACCCCCCACCGACGCCCCCACCACCACCGTCCCCCACCGTCACAGATATAAATAATGTCACTCGTTAAATAAATGTCGCCATGTTTTTTTTTCATTTTTAAGGAAAATTTGAATGAATATTTAAATTTTCCCAAAAAGATTTTTTAACTTTTGTTTTATTCCCTGCCCCCGTCTCCCCTTGTTCCGCCCCCCAATTTATGATCCCCTCAAAAATTTTGTATTGTAAGTATTGGTAAAACGAATATAGGGAATCGTGCCTTTAGAAGATATCGCGTATAAATAATAATAATAATAATATTGTTACGTTTATAATCGATATAAGCGCAACCGGTGGTTTTATTTTTCATATTTTATATTGGAAAATTATCAATAATCACTTCCGGTTTCCTCTTTCTCTTTCTCTCTCTCTCTCTCTCTCTCTCTCTCTCTCTCTCTCCCTTTTTCTCTCTTTTTTAAAATTTTTTAATCTCAAATCTTATCGCGGCTATAGATCGATCGATCGATCATCGTTGCAATACAGAAATTTATCAGTTAAAATCGACGCCATTTTGAATTTGATAATTATCGTAATCTTATAAAAAAATTCGTCGATTCGTCATCGATTCATTCGTGCCACGACAAAAATTTGTTTAAAAAAAAACGTGACGACAAATTTAAAAAGTGAGAGGATGGGGGGTGGTGATTTGGAAAATCGTGAAAATTCAACCCCATGCGGTCGGGTCAATAGAAAAATTAATAGTTGACTATATACCGGTTGTGACACGATTTTAACCATAGTACGTGACACATTTTACAATGAGAGAAAGAGAGAGATAGAGAGAGAGAGAGAGAGAGATAGAAAAGGGGGGAGGGGAAATCCATTTTGGTTTTAAATGTGTGCATTTTTGAAGTTTTTTTAAAAAAAAAAAAAAATTTTTCGTGTCAACGTTTTTGTTTTTATGAATTCAATTCGTAGTAGAATGACTCACTTTTTTTTATTTATATTTAGAGGAACGTTTTGATCTCAAAAAAAATTGCTGAACGGTTTTTGGCACGTTCGTTAACTTTTTAAAAAAAAAACAAATGCAATAATTTTTTTTTATTAGAAATTCTGACCGTAATGCAATTAAAAACAATAACTCTATAGAGCTATAAAAAAAAAAATGTTTTTATAGACGTTATCCTTGTAGTTTTTTTTTCTCTTTATATTAATCGAGTCTGATGTAATCCCTCCCTCCCCTCCTCTCTCTCTCTCTCTCTCTCTCTCTCCCTCTTCATTTTCTCTTTTTGTATTTCCCTCTCTCTCTCTCTCTATCGTTTTCTCTCTTTCTATTGCTTTCATTCTCTCTCTGTCTCTTCATTTTCTCTTTCTGTAACTCTCTCTCTCTCTCTTTTTCGTTCACTTTTTCATTCTGTACTTCTCTCTCTCTATCATTTTCTTTCTTTCTATTGCTTTCATTCTTTCTCTCCCTCTCTTTGTATCTTTCTCTTTCATTCTCTCTATTTCTATGTATCTTTCAACGGCTTTCGTTTTCTCCCTCTCTCTCTCTCTCTCTATATTTCTCTTTCATTCTCTCTTTTTCTTTGTATATTTCTCTTTTATTCTCTCTCTTTCTTCCTATATTTTTCTTTCACTCTCTCCCTCCCTCTCTCTCTCTCTCTCCCTCCCTCTCTCTCTCTCTCTCTTTCAAAATCCGTTTTCCTAACGTTTTCATTCTCTCTTTTTCTATGTATCTTTCAACGGCTTTCATTTTCTGTCTCTCTCTCTCTCTCTCTCTCTCTCTCTCTCAACCTAATCTGTTTTCCTATCGTTTTCATTCTCTCTCTTTCTATGTATCTTTCAACGGCTTTCGTTTTCTCTCTCTCTCTCTCTCTTCTCTTTCAAATCCGATTTTTAAACTTGAAAAAAGCGTCGTTGATAGATTAGCACTTAAATTTTTTTAATCCGTCAGTTTTTTATTATTAATATTTCAAAATGAGTAAAAAAAAAAAGAAAGAAACACGTAAGAGGTTTTATTTAACACCCCTTAATCCGCTCCTGATTCTTTATGTAAAAAAAAAAAATAATTTAAATTTTTTTTAAGGGTTGTTACGTTGGTTTCGAAAAAAAGAAAATATAAAATTGTATTTGTAAATGAAACCTACAAAACCTGGAGTACGCTGTGCGAATTTTTAATAGCATTTAAACGGGGGGGAGAGAGAGAGAGAGGGGGGGGGAATTTGTACAAAGAAAGAGAAAGAGAGAGAGAGAGAGAGATAAAGAGACAGTAGCAAATTCATACAAATAGAGGGAAATAAAGAAAAAGGGAGACAACAAATGAAAACAAAAAGGGAGAAAGAGAGAAAGTTAGGAGAGAGAGAAAGAGAGGAGGCAGGGGGCGGGGGGGGGCGGGGCGTGAGCTTAACGAACGATACCGGAAGTTGTTAGAGAAAAATTGACTTTATCCGATTAAATGACCTAAAAACATATTTTCGAAAATTTTATTCTCGATTCGTATTTCAATTATTTTTCGATTTCCCCTCCTTGGAAAAATTTAAAATTTTGGGTCGATCATCGAGGGATGGAGTTCGGGGAGGTGCTCAGGGGGCGGGGGGTCGATCGAAAAATCGAAAACTTTAAAGTTTAATAATCTTTAAAATATTTTTCACGCGCGAATTTTCTTTTCTCTCTCTCTCCCCCTCTCTCTCAAACCGCCACCTCTCTTCACCCCCCTCTCTCTCCCCATTATCGTCATCTTCTTTCATTTCCTCCTTCGGCTTTTAAATTAATATTTTCTTTTCATTTTTTTTTCCCTTTTTTTTTCCACTCGTTACTGTTTGTTGTTATTGTTGTCGACGATGTTTTTTTTTTTCTTTCCTTCTTTCACTCAACGGAAACGATTATTTTTAAAGAAAATTTTTTTTTTTGTTATTGTGAAATTTTTTTAAAAACTTTTTCAATTTAAAAAAAAAAAAAAAAGGGATTTTCGTAATGGCGTCATCGTCGTTCGTTCGTTCACACGCATAAAAATAAATGCCAAAACGCAAAATTTCTAAAAAAAACATAAAAAAACATAAAAACACAAATTTCCTGTTTCTTTTTCGTTTTTTTTTTTTTTTTTTTTTTTTTTAATTACTCGAAAGTGTTTTCGTAAGTGGGACGAGCGCCTACGCATTTCAATAATAATAATAATAATAATGATAATAATTTCATGTATAAAATAAAAAAAATTTTTTTAAAGTCCTCGATCTCGTTCGATTTTTTTCTTTTTACTTCATCCTCACGTTAATTACTTATGTAATAATAATAATAATAATAATAATAATAACAATAATAATAATAATAATAATAATAATAATGACGATGATAATGATGATGATGATGACGCAAAGAATTAAAAAGAAATGAAAAATGTTTACATAAAAATTAATATTATTATTATCATTATTTAAAAAAAAAAAAAAGGTGATGACGACAACAACCACAACAACGAGAACAATAAGAGACCATGGCCTAAAAATTATATTAACGATTTTTTTTTTTAATAAACTATAAATGGCGTGAAAATTATTAAAAAAAAAAAAAATTATTTCCATCGCGATATAGTAAAAGTTTATTAAAATAAAAAAAAAATTTATAGCGCTTTAATAAAGTCTTTTTTAAAACTATATGAATTATAGCAAAATAAAAAAAAAAAAATTTACTTTGAGACATTTTTTATTGATTTCGAAAACAAAAAAGAAAGTTTTAAATGAAATTAAACAAAAAATAAAATCCCTTCTTTCTTTTCCTCATCATCATCATCATCGTTATCGTTACACGTCATCATTTTGACGTGGCAGCAAATAAAAAAAAAAAATCCTCGTACTCGTCATCTATAAACTAATGCGGGTGATAAAAATTTTCCGAGAAGAAAACGAAAAGAAAAAAGAAAAAATTTCGAAACGATTTCAGCCGGAAAAGAAATTTCCGTTTTTTAGAGAAAAAAAATTTCGATGTATCGATCGATTAATCGATCAATCGTTCGATATATCGAAATGAATTTTTTTGTTCGAAAATAAGAAACTAATATCATTTATTTACAATTGAGCCAAAACGAATAATGATAATGATAATGATAATAATAATAATAAATTTGTAATTTCTTCGACTTTTTCTCTCTATTGTGGAATCCGACATCAACAACAACAACAACAACCAAAACAACAAACAATGAAAAAGTTAGTCACGTTATAATTCCGATTCGATATATATATATATATATATATATTAGTTCATGTTTATTTTTAAATGACTGACTGTTGATGATAATAATAATAATAATAATAATAATAATAATAATAATAATAATAATAATAATAATAATAATATTGATTATTAGGAATAAAATTTATTTTTAAAGTATGGAAAAGTAAAAAAAAAAAAACAAATGGGTTTATTTTATAAATAATAATAATGATTAAATTTACTGTGGAAAAATATGAATCACGTGATAAGAATTTAATTTTTTATCGATAAGAGTCTCGCACTCACGCACCCACGCACAAAAGAACGAGAGTGGGGGCGGTGTGGGGGTGGGAAGAAAACATTAAAACTATTTTGTTTGTAACAATAACAAGAAAACTGTCAGTTTTTTAAACAAAAGAAATTTAATTTTCGATATCAAAATAATACAAAAAAAACTTTTAACTAAATAAACAAACAAACAAACAAACAAAACGACAAACGGAAATAAAAAAAAAAAAAAAGAGAAAAGAAAAGATGATAATAAAAACAAAAAAAAATTTTTTTTTTTTCGTGTTTTTTTTTTTTTTTAACACGTTAAAAATGGACAATACTTTTTAAATCACGTTTGTTTAAAAAACAACAACGACAACAACAACGACAAACAAAAAAAACTTCCTGCCAAAAAAACAAACAAACAAATAATTTTTTTTTTTATTAATTTAAAAGAAAAATTGAAAATTGAAAAATTGAAAATCGATACGCGATGGATTTAAAAAAAAAAAAAAGAAGAAGAAAATTACGCAAACAACCAAAATAAAATTTTCTTTTTTTTTTGCTGTTGGAAAAAAATAAATAAATAAAAGCGCGGGAAATTCAAAATCAAAAAAAAAAAAAACAAACTTCAAAGTTTGTGATAATTTTTTTTAGCAAAACAGATGCTGCATGGAATACGTTGAGAACAAACAAATAGAAAATTTCAAAATGTTTTCCCTTTGTTCCCTTCGACCGCAAAATTTTTTTTAACAAAACAAACAAACAAACAAACGAACAATCGGTGAACGCCTTTTCGATAATTAATTATTATTATTATTATTGTTATTTTACAGATTTTATCCTTTCGACAAAATGTCTTGCGATGATGAATCCGGAAATTCTTTTCCATTTATCGACGACGACGACGACGGCGGCGGCGTCGATGACGTCAACGATGACGTCGACACCGTCGACGATTTCCATTACAAGTTAAACATAATCGAAAAATACAAGAATAAAAATCGTAATATCGAAATTAAAAATCAATCATTCTCGAATGAATTCATAAATAATCCTCCTCCTACTATCGCACCATTGGCTTACGAAAATGATTTATCAGACGACAAAACCGATGATAATAATAATAATAATAATAAATCCTCGGTTGGAAATTCTCGGGATTCGACGATATTAAAATTAGTCGTTAGAGGATGGAATTCGACGATAAGCATTCAAGGTTTGGATAAAAAATCAAACATATCCTTTAATAGAAAAATCGTACAAGGTAAAAAAAAACAAACGACGACAAAACCGACGGTGACGACAACAGGGAAAAACGTCGAAAACGTACAAACGAATAATTCGATAAAAGAATCGACGAAGAAAAAAAAATGGAAAATGTTAACGAAATCAATAATATCGAAATCGAAAAAATTCGATAAAAAATCAGACGAAAGATATCCGAAATACGTTTTATTAAAAAACGAAGAAGAGGAAGAAGCAGGAGGAGAAGGAGGAGGAGGAGAAGGAGGAGGAGGAAGAGGAGAAATCGACGAGAAAAAAAAAATCGTGGCAGGATCATTATCGAACCCGAATGAAAAAACGACGAAGAGTAAAAAAATAATAGAAATAAAAAAAAATAAAATGATACCAACGAAAACGACAATCCCTAATAAAACCCCATCAATTAATGTTAATTCAAATGATGTTGAGGAAATATGGAAAACCGGAAGTGAATCTCAATTGATATTTAACGTAACGAGACGTTCGTCGTCTCAGGGTCGAGTTTTTAACGAAATCGAAAACGTATTAAAAGAAGCATTGAAATTATGTCCGGAAGTTAAAGCCACGTTCGATGTATTTAAAAACGATGGAAAAAATAAAATCGAAAAAAAAAAATCGGTTCCCTTCTGTAATACGTCATCGTTAAATCCTCCCGGTAAAAATAATAATCGATATACCGGAAATAAAACGAATACCGAAACGGATACACGTCATAATAATACTCAAAATGATGATGACGTCAAAAAAAACGGTGAAAAAAATCAAAATAATCATTATGATAAAGTAAATGATGATGTTGAATTTTCCGAAAGGAAAAATACAAACGAATTATTACCGGAAACGTATCAACCGGAAAAAGATTTTGATAATTTACAATTTGGAATATTATCAAGTTTTTTTTCATCTCCTATACTCATTATGAAAACTTGCAAAGATGAAATTTTTAATAATAATAATAATAATAACGATGAATTTGAAGAAGCGAACGCTCTACGAGGTAAAAAAGATAGAAAAAAATTTCAATTTCCGCACAATTTTTTGGCGGGAAAATTTAAATTTTTCGTATTTTCAGAAACTTCGACGAATGATGACGTCGAGACATTACCATCGACTTCGAATATTTTATTAAAATCGAAAATTTATACAAATGATGATGATGATGATACTAAAAAAAACGTGTCATTAGACGATTGTCCTAACCGTTTACCCGTATCAGATGAAAACGACGTGACGAAATCAGAAGAGGAAACGGAAACAACGACGAAATATTACTGCATACGTACGTAGTAAGACTCATCTCGCAAATTATAAAAAATTTTTTTTTGCTGTAATTTAACCGAGGGAGGGGGAGGGGGAATTTTTTTCTTAACGACAGCAAATTTAATAAAACTTAAATTTAAAAAAATGTCTCGAGACGAATTATTGAATCGCCTACGAAGAAGAAGAAGAAGAAATTTATCGCGCACACGCATTTTTTTAAGAAAAGCCAATAAATCATCAATTTTCCCTTTCTTTTTTTTAGATACAGAAACGGAAGCTGGAAAAAATCGTGATGATGACGTCACATCGACAACAACAACAACTACTACCACGACGGAATTCACATTAAAAACCGATCAAACGGATGATAATTTATTACTAACTAAAACCGGTTATAAAGTTTCCGATCAATTATCGAAATTATCGTTAAATTTTTGTCAAAATAATAAAAAAAAAATTATCGTCGATGAAAAACCGGAAATGGATAATATCGAAAAATTAAATGATAATGATAATAATGATAATGATAATAATGATAATGATAATAATAACGTGGTTATAACATTTAAAATGTGCGGTAAAAAAACCGTGAGTGTAATTATTCCAAACGACGATTTAAATTTTGTTATAAAAAATAATAAAAAATCCGGGATTAATATTAATTTTAATAATAACAATAATAATAATAATGATAATAATGATAATAATGATAATGATGATAATGATAATACTGGAAAAATCAATCGGGATGATATGACGAAATTTATTGCTGATAAGAACGATTTATGGTGGGATCCCGATAAAAATGGTTCCACGATGATGATGATAAAAAAAAATGATGGCGGCGATGGCGACGGCGATGACGACATTTTGAAAAAAGGTTTTTTTTTAATCGTTCTTGGATATTATTTACACTTGCACTTTTCCCTTTTCTACCGCCACGTTTTCCAGAAAAAAATAAAAATAAAAATTTTTTCCTCCCCTTTTTTTTTTTTTTACAGATTCTGGAAACATCAAATTGTCAATAATCGATAATAAAAATAATAATAATAATAATAATAATATAGTTTTATCAATCGGAAATGATAATAATGATAATGATGATGATGATAATAATGATGAGAAAAAAATTCAAATATCGAAAAATGAAGAAGAAAAAGTTCTTACGAAAGAAGCCAACGTTGGAACGGATGAAAATTTTTTTTTGGCTGGAGGAAATTTTCCACATTCGAAAGGTGATTATCGTTTTTTCTTTTTCCATTTTGTCGTGCCTGGAAAAGCACAAATATTAGGGGGAGGGTTGTAAATCGTTATGCGTGAATTCGACGAGAGGAGGAGGAAGGGAAGGGAGCAGAAACGCAGTTAAAATTTTTTTTTTATCCCGTTTAAAATTTTCACGTGGGCGTTTTTTGAGTTACAAAATTTTCGCAGGGATTTTATCCAGTTTTTTTTTTTTGTTAATTTATGATGATGATAATGATGACGATGACAGACAAACGTATAAAAAATAAAACATTAAATGACGTCATCATGTTTTATATTTTTATTGAACATGGGTGTTGTTGTAATTAAAACAAAAGCGGAACCCGATTCGTTTGAAATAATTTTTATATCATCACCATAATCATCATCATTATTACTATTATTTGTTTAATTGAAAATATCGTTTGTGTCTTCTGCTAGATTTTCATAAACAATAAAAAAAAATAAAAGTTAATTATGTTTCATTACTCTTGATGTTGTCGTATTAAATTTCTTTTTTTTTTTTAATTGTCGCGTTTGTTTTTGTCGATTTGAAAAAAAAAAAAAAAAACGGTTTTGTGATTTTCATTAAATGTCGTTTGTCGTCGTTTGTTTTCAATGAATTTGTTTGTAGATCAACCGAAAAAAAAAAAAATTCTTTCGTACCCGTGAGAATTTTTCTATAAGTTTTTTTTTATGCGGGTCATTCGATACGTTATCATTATCACCTTCGGAATTTCATTTTTCTTTTCCGAAAAATGTTTTTTCCATTGAAAAAAAAAAATCTTATCACATGCACCCGGAAATGACGTAATTAAATGAAAAAAAAATGATAAATCGAATAAAAAAAAAAAACGAAAAAAACGTCATCGAATCGTCACAATTTCATCCATTTTTGTTTTTAAAGGGAAGGTTTTGTTGTAAAAATCAGGCGGCACGTAGGTAGGATTTACGACGACGACCCCCCTCCTTCTCCCTGTCCCCCCAAAGAAAAAAACGTGTCTTGTTTAAAAATTTTTATTAAATTTTTTTTTTTTTGTTTTTACAGTTGAAGAATGTACGAAAAATCTTTCTCCTCGTAAGAGTCATTTATTAAAAAATTTAAAAGAAAAACTTAAATCCGATAATAATAATTATCATTATCATCACTATCATCATGTTTTTCCGGATGATGATAAAATAATACGGGAATTTATGGAAAATGAAAAAATTCATTTCGGTGGAATTTTTTTACTTCAAAAATTCGATCACAAATCCGTCGATGACGAAAAATTTAATAAAAAAAAATCATCGTGTCAGGTACGTACGTCAGGTATGTTTCCTTATCATCATCATCATCATCATTATTACATTATTCCTTTTTTCAGACACTTTCAACGCTCACAACACGTAAAAACGCGGGAAATATAAGAAAAAATGATGACGTCATTGAAAAATTAAGAGAATATTATTGCCAAGATTGCATGGCGACGATGAGAATTTTCGAAGATGAAAATCCATCCGTTAAAACCATGATCGATAAATTCGAAACAATCATTCAACTTAAAAATTAATCATCATTTCTAATATTTATTTTTAGTTTTTAATAAAAATCGATCGATCGATCGATCGATCGATATCGTTTTCAACTCTCGACTCATTATTTCAATTATTTATTTTAAAAAGTAATAAAATTTATATAGACGATTAATTTTTACTATTTTTATTTTTCGGCTTTCACATCATTGTCAACCAAAACCGTAATTCCAAAATAATGATAATAATAATAATTTAAATGATAAAAAAAGGAAAAAAAAATGGCGGAAATGAATGAATTTTTTTCTATTACTTAAAATGAATTATTTTAAATGAAAAAAAGGGATAACAAATTCAAATATTTTTTAATTTTTAATTTAAAATAAAAAAATGTGCGAGAAAGAGATAGATAGATAGATAGAGAGAGAGAGAGAGAAATTAAATAAATAACCGGAAAAAGTTTCGAAAAGAAAGAAAGAAAAAAAAAGGAAAATTGTATTAATTACCGTTAATAATAAACGTTAAAAAACGTAAACAAAAGGATTTGATTTCTTTTAATATTGCGACGTTGCGTAATTTAACGAAAAAAAGTTTATTTATTCTATGGATTTTAAATAAATAAATAAATAAATAACGAATAAAAAGTAATATTATACGTAATGAACACGTTCAGAAATTTCATATATTTTTTTTTCTTTAATTGTGACGTCATTTTAACTTTTGTTTGTTCGTTATAATTTTTTCCCCGATGTTTCCCCTCCCCCCCCCCTCTCTCTCTCTCTCTCTCTCTCTCTCTCCCCACCTACTCTACGTTTTCATTATTCCTTTTTTTTTTTTCATTATTCCCTTCTCATCCAGACTTTTTTTTTTTTTTAAATTAAATTGAATTAAACGAACTATAAAAAAAAAAAAAAATATTCCATTTTTTTCCCCGTTTTTATTCTGGAACAAAATAATAATAATGATGATAATAATCCATGCGTAACCCATCGGAAATATTATTTTAAATTATTCGATACTGTGTGGAATGACATACGAGAAACAGGGAAGAGGGGAATAATAAAAAAATGGGAAACTTTAAAGTTTTCCTATCGTTTTAAAAAAAAATGACGTCACATTCCAATAAAAATTTTTTTTTTAAATGACAAAAATTGTAAAAAAAAAAAAAATTCTGGGGGGCCACCGAAATGATTTTTCCGGTTATCGATAATAAAATTTTCGTTTGATGTTGTACGACAAATAAATTTAATTACCGTCATCAAAGTAATAATAATAATAATAATAATAATAATAATAATAATTTTTTCTTCGTGTAAATATTCAAAGACAAATTTCGATAAATAAACAATAAACGACGAAATAACTAAATAATAATAAATATATATGTATTTTGCGTGGGACTTCGTTTTCCCCCCACTCCCCATCCCTACCTCCTCCCTACACCCTACCACCGCCTCCCACGCGCGGTGCGAAGGGGGGAAAATTTTTTTAAAACGAAATAATCAGGTAATACGAGAAAAGAAATAAAAGGAAGAAAAAAAACGAAAAACGATCGAAGCGCCAACCAGATCGTTGCGGTCAACCCTCGTACTTAAATTTCTTTCCTTTCCTGCTCGCTTTTCCAGTGTCGAGCGGGAGCTTTTCCAGAATCGATTTTAGTAAAAAAAAAAAAAAAATTTCTACATTTTTTTTATTGTGTTTTGTGTTTTCATTTTTTTTTTTCTAGAATTTTCTTTTTTTTTTTTTAACAGTGAAAGAAAAAATCTATTATTATTATTAATTATAATTTTTTAACAGGATTAATTTATTTTATTTGTGACGTCATCAATTAATTAATTTTTTCTTGTCTAAACGAACGCATATGTACGATTTTTATTATTATTATTGTTATACGTAATTTATTATCATTGTTTTTTTCCACACACACACACCCCTCCCCCTCTACCAACGCAAAAGGGATATTATTATAAAGGAAATCTTATACCGATTCCATACACATATATACTTTGATGAATAATAATAATAATGATAATAATGATGATGGTGATAATAATGTGAAAAAAAGAAGAAAAAGAAAAAAAAAAAATTTTTTTTAGTGTGTGAGTGTTTCGCCGCCACCGCAACTCACCCCCTCCTCCCCCGTATTCTCATCGCGGTTAATATTATGAATGAAAATTTCTTTTTTTTATTTTTTAAAAACTCATCCTTACATCCCCCTCACCTACTGTCCTCCCACGCTCGAATCAACGCTGGAATCGCTTGGAACATCAAACGGTGAGTTTTCCTTTTTTCTTTTTTTTTTGTTGTATTCAACGCGAAAATTCAACAACAAAAAAAAAAAAAAACAAAAAAAAATTTACAGCAGAAGACGCTTTTTTTTCCGCCGTGAACAAATAATAATAATAATAATAATAATAATAATTTTTCACAGTCGTGTTTGTTACGTAATAAAAATATATTTGCAGTCTACACATTTCGCGATAATTTTTTTTTTCAACCCTAATCCCTCCCTCAATTTTCATACCACGATTAACTTTTCGTACATGGGAAGGGGGAAGGGGGAAGGGGGGTGCGCGGGTAGAATAATAAAATAACGGAAAAATCATTTTAAAAAAAAAAAAATTTTCCAAGAGAAAAACGCGAATTAAAAAATTCATATATAAACATTATTATTAACTCACCCATTCGAATCGTCCCGATATTTTCCTATACTGGCAGTGGCGTATCTAAGAAAAAAGAAAAAAGGATTAACGTGAGGTTAAATTAGGTACGTTTTAAATAAATAAATAAACCCGACAGTAAATAAATTTTTTTTTTTTCGTTGGGTTCGTGTGTGCCTGATACACCTGACATAAATACTCGTTATTTCTTCTTATCACGGTCACATGTGAACAAAAAACAATGAGAAGAGGGCCATGGAACCGTGACGGAAGGAGGGTACCCACTCACTCACTCACTACCTTCTCTATCAAATACTACTCAGTTTAGTTCCAGACAAGCGGAAACACGGTTACGTAGTTATTCTCACGATCGAATGTGTCCTTTCTTAATATTACTTGTACTCGTACACGGTTTTTAGTATTATTATTATCATCGAACGAGTGTTTAACATAAAGAATCGATGATGATTTTGATTTTCGAAATGTCGTCGTATGAAAATTTTTTACGAACAAAACCGGAAGTAAATCACAGAAAAAATTATTATTATTATTATTGTTGAGTTTGTTACGTGAAAAAATCGTTCGGGTAGAAAATTTTTATTAAATAAAACAAAATAATTTAATCGTTAATCAAAAATCGGTCGCGGTTACCAACATAAAAAAAAAAAAAAGAAAATTTCTAGAACGATTTGACGTTTGTTTTTTTTATTGTTTCAGAAAGGAAACTTTCAAATAATTAAAAAGTTTTAGTTAAAAATAATTAAAACAAACAAACAAACAAACAAAATGAGGCAGAAGAAAAAAATAGATAATACAAAAGTGGAAACGATGGAAAAACCGGAAGCTTGCGTTAAATGTTCGAAAATGCAAAATGGGAGAAATTGCACGTTCGAAAACGAACAACAAACGGATGGTGGACAAACGAAACAACAAACAAGCACGTTAAGCACGTTAAAATCCGTACTTAAAAGAACGACGAGTCATAAAAAGGATAAAGTATCAAAAAATTCAACAACAACGACAAACGACAAAATATCATCGGGATCTAAAGAAATATCGACGACAAACAATTCTAAAAAGAATAAAAATCGCGTACAATTCGACGAAACTCAAAATAAATATTTCGAAGCAGACTACGTTATATTAATACACGAAGAAGATTACGATTTGGATGATTATTACGACGAGGGTAGTCCTTTCGATGACGAAGATGACGATGTGTACGACGAGGGTATGATACCCCCAAAGATATGTTGCAGCAATCCGAATTGCAACAATACAATAACCCTATCGAATTACGGTTACCTACCCCCCAACGGTACTCTAGACGTGGGATCCGGGAGTTATCACAGGGTACCGGACGATAGAGAACGTTTGGATTTTTTAACTCATTACTACGATGGCCACTATCGTGAAATAAATCAAAACGATACAATGAGAAAATATAACAATCCTACAACCGTCACTGTTCGATGTGAAAACGATAAGTGTAAAAATTGTTATAATTATTTCGATTTCGATATGAGTTGTTTGAAATCTGATCAAGGGAGTCAAGATTTTAGTGATCAAGTGACTCTTAGCCCACCGGAAGGATATAAAGATGGCGGATCACATCAATGTTGTCCGCATCATCATCATCATCACGGATCTCATTTTCACACCGCAATTAACGAACCTACACATCCTCATAAAATATCATCGTCGTCGTCGTCGTCGTCTGTGAATAAAACACCGATCGAATTACAACAAAATGATGGTAAGTGAAAATCTATTCTTTTTTTATACTACAGCGACAAACAAAAAATGAACAAACGAATAAACAAACGACAAATTACGCAAAAAAAATCCAGAGATAATTAATACGAGTAGCAGATTGAATTTGTTTTAATTTAAGGTATAGTAAAAAGGTTTTGTGTCAATGTATTCAAACAAACATACAAACAAACAAACGATCGAACGAACAAACAAACAAACGAAAGAACAAACGACAAATCACGCGAAAAATAAATCCGGGGATGATTAATTCAAATAGCAAATTGAATTTGTTTTAATTTAAGGTATAGTAAAAAGGTTTTGTGTTAATTTATTCAAACAAACAAACGACAAACGATAATAAAAAAGGTATGAGATCGAAAACTATTATTATTATTATTATTATTATTATTATTATTATTAAAAACAACATAATTAGTTACGCAAATGATTCCATTCCGACCTTGATTAATTATTTTCATGGTTAAACGGGAGGAGGTTAAAATTATATTCATAGAGGAGAGGGGGGGAAAGAAAATTATAGCGGGGTTTATAATAATTATAGTAATGCTATAAACAAAACAAAAAAAAAAATTAAAGAGCTAGTAACTGAAGAATGTTCTAGAAAAAAAAAAAAATGTCAATAACGATGACGACGTGTTTATAGTACTAAATCAATTAAAACTATTTTTCCTTTTTCCTTTTTTTTTTGATTTACGAACGAAATTTTTTTATTTATTTATAAAAAAATTTTGTCGTCTGCTTTAATTTTATTTATTTATTTATTTAATAAATTGCGATAAATTTATAGCGTTGATAATTTATTATTATAGCGCGTTTATAAACTATTTAAATTTTTTATAAATAAATAAATAAAATTCGACAGTTTTAAAAAAAAAAAAAAAAAAAAAATAAATTTTTTTTTTTCGAAGGTTGGCGTCACTGTTGATAAAAATAAAAATAAAATTCTAGAAAATACCTTTTGAAGGGCGTAAATGTGAGGGGGGAGTTTACTTTCCACCCCCTCTCCTGCTCGCGCCGGAAAATTTTTTTCTTTTTTTCTTTTTCTCCTAAAAAAAAAAGAAAAAAAAAAGGTTTAATGTTGATTTCATTATCATCATCATCATCATCATCATTATTATTATTATTATAATCATTATTATTATGATTATGTTGTTGTTTTTTGTTTGTTTGTATTCGTGTAAGAAAACGAAAAAGTTTTTAATTCTTTTTTTTTAAATATTTTTAAACATTTCAAAAATTATTATTATTATTATTAAATTTGCAACCAGACGAATTTTCGTTTTTTTTTTTTTTTTTTTTTTATTAGGTTGGCAATAAACCAAAATTTCAAGAACCAGCCAGAACCATTGAAGAAAATTTTTTTTTTTTTTTCGTATTAGGTTGTCTGTTGTGTGTATGTGTAATATCGCTCACACGAACTAGAAAAAATTATTATTATTATTATTATTATTATTATTATTATTATTATTATTATTATTATTATTATTATTATTATTATTACTATTATTATTATTATTGTTATTATTAATTTTTTAACGGTATGGAATTTATCAAATCGAGGGCAGCCATTTTTTTTTTAATTTTTCACTGACCTACCAGAAGAAATTTTGCGATAAAATTAAAAAAAAATTTCGCGTCTGTTTTTTATTATTATCATTATCATCATTATCGTTGCGTAATTAAATTTTTTTTTTTTTTTAAACTTTTTACGACAATTTTCCCCGTTTTCCCCTCTCCTCTTCCTCCCTTTCCCCCTCCTCGCGTCTTTTTTCAATTTTCGAAAACAAAGTCGAAAACCATTTGCGGATTGTTTGAACTTCTTAATTTATTTTTTTTTGACAATTTTTTTCCAGTCGATTTCCTTTTTCTTTGTTTTCCTGGAGAGAGGGAAATGAAAAGGATAATTCTCCAGAGGCGGCTTTCCCCCCCTTCCGATCGTATTTTCCTTATTATTATTATTACTTCCATCATCACTTTTAAACAAGTCGTGATTTTTTGTATTTTTTTGATTTTTTCCGACTTATCGGAATTTCCCAGAGTTCTTTCCAGGGTCCAGTCAATTCCTTCCTGTTTGTTAATCTTATAGAATTTTGGAAAGACCCTTTGACGTCATCAATCATAATTATGCCATTTTCATATTCAATCATTATTATTTTCAATAATTTAATTCCGAAATTTTCCAAATTTTTAAATTTCCCGCCATTTTACGTCGTACACTTTTTCCCAAAAAAAAATTTTAATTTAGTATCGATAAAAAAAATGATGATGATAATAATAATAATAATAAATGCTTGATTACGTAATAAAATAAAATAAAAATTTTCCTGTTTTTTCGAATCATCATATTCGTCCGCCATATTGAAAAATTTTAATAGTAATCGTAATTAGTGTTTAACTTACGAGTTAAAAATTTACAATTAAAATTCGCGAGATTTAAATAACCGACACATTATTTGGAGGTTTTTTTTCTCCAATTGGGTTCGTATGTTTTTCATCATTATCATTATTATCATCATTAGTTTTTCCAGTTTTCCGGTTTTTATTTCTTAATCTTCTTTGGGGTTTCAACGTTAAGTCGAAGAATTTTCTTTTTTTAACCATATCAAATCGTTAGACGCTATTTTAATTAAATGATCTCATGCGGAGGATTTAAAGTATTTTAGAAAAGAGAGAGAGAGAGAGGAAGAGAGGGAGGGAGAGAGAAAGGTAGAGAGAAGAGAGAGAAAGAGATTTTCTAGAACGTTCGATTAAAAAAAAAAAAAAATGAGATTTCGAAAAAAAAAACAAATCTGGGAAAATCAGTTTTCGTTTTTCCTGTCTCCCCCACTGTCTCCCCTTCCTTCCCCTCTCCCTCTCCCCCAAAAAGTAATTTTTTTTTAATAAATTGATTTAGTCCGATTATTATTTTATTATGACGTAGGAATTTAATAATAATAATAATAATAATAATAATAATAAGTAGTAGTAAATAAATCCGTAAATGTAATTTTTCCTTTTAACGGAACCGGAAAATGCAAAATAAAAAACGAATTTTATGACGTCACAAAACAATGAAAAATTATTTTTGTTGTTGTTGAATTTTCATCGTAAAGGCAACAAGTTTAAGGATTTAAGGATTTCCTTGTTTTTTTTTTTTAAGGTTATGACGTAGTTAAGAAAAGAAAATTTTTTTTTTCCAGAATTTTTCTTTTTCTTTACTTTTCTTTTTTCTTTTTCCATAATTTTAGATATTAAATTTTTTTTTTTTTTTAATGCAAATATTTAATTTTTTAAATGGGGAGCGAAGGTTTTTCTTTATTACCTTTAAGGTTTTCTTGTTAAATAAATAATGATGATGATGATGATGATGATATGAAAAACCGGAAGTTAAACATTTAACTTGGCAAAAAACGATTTCTTATGCAAAATTTTTTTTTTCTTGTAGGTTTTTTATTAATATTATTATTATAATCCTTTTTTTTTTGAAAGGTTGAAGAAGGTGCCATTCAGTCAGTCTCTTGTTGTCATGGAAACAAAATTCCAACGGCGCATAACCTTTTTTCAATTTATATATATATTAAATTCTATCTCTCTCTCTCTCACTCTCTCTCTCTCTTTCTTTATTTTTAATACGTGATAACGCTTATCACAAGGAAAAAAAATAAATTTTTTCTTTTTTCCTCTTCACGTAATTTTTATTGTTTTTACGTTTTTTTGTCTTCCTCCCTCCCCCCCTTTTTTTTAATGACGAAATTGGTACTGATGATGATGACGTCATGAAATATAAAATCCGGTATCCGGGGGGGGTGGTAATCTAATTACTGTAATCCAACTACTCGGAGGATAGTTATAGAGGATGTTTTAAGGGAGACGAAGGTTCTGGAATTGGATTTTCCTAGTTGTCTAGGTGTCCGATAGGGGTAAACTTTTAATTTGGATGCTTTGGGGGAGCTCGAGAAAGCTCAAAAAGGGGAAAAATCAATCCAAAAGTCACCGAGTTGAGAGTCGTGGGTTCAAATCCTGAGAGTTCAAGTTTAGATCGTCCAAACAAGAACAGACCTGTACCTACGTAAGAGGATAAGTGACCTAGCACCCTTTAGAGGTAATGGGGATGCGTAGATCCTTGTTCTGAAGGGGTGAAACTGGGTACTTGATCCAAATAGAGAAAATGCGGAGCTGCGATGTGAAAGAAAGACAAATGAACGATCAACGGGATTCGCGATTCCAGACATCTCTCTCTCCCCCAAGAAACTCATAGACTCTGCGAAAGAGGCAGGAACGATAGTAACAGATCGGGACTGTCTCTCGAAGGGTAAAAAGGGGGAAGTACCGGGATCTTCTTCAGGTGAGATTTTGCGAGCGATTCTAGCTCAGGAGAAGGTTGAGGTTGAAATGCACCTGAACGTCCCTCCCTCCGGAAAAGAGCACACCCAGGGATTTCAGTCGGGTAGTTCTCACCCTCTCTCTGCTACCGAATGGGGGGAGGTTAGCGCAAAATGCATTTTTCCCGGGTGTTAACAAAAAAAAAATCAAGTTTTCTCTCTCTTTCTCTCCCCTTTGACTTCCTTCCTTTTGTTTTTTTAACCGCAAAAAAAAAAAATTTTATTTATTTATTTGCTACAAATCAATCGATGCGCTCGTTTTTTATTTTGTTTATTTGCTATCATCAAAGAACATCAATAATTTAAAAAAAAAAAAAAACCATAAAATTTATTATTATTATTATTATTATTTTTATGTTTTGTTTTCTCAATTTATTTTAAAACTTTTGAAATATTTTTTACCGTTTTCAAACTTTAAATTTATTATTATTATTATTTGTTATTTATCAAGAGTCCGTTAAAAAGGGATTATTAATTTAATATAATTAATAATATAAATAAATAAATAAATAAATAAGTCATGCGAAAAAGGATTTCAATAAGGAGTCAATAAAAGTATAAAAAAAAATGAAAACAATGGAATTCGATAGTGAAAAAGGAATCAGGTTAAAAAACCAAAACCTTAAACCTTTTTATTACCTTCTTTTGATTCCTTTCACCTTTTTTTTTTTTTTTTTTTTTTAATTAACGTGAATTTAAAAAAATTTTTATGAGATTTTCTCTTAAAACATTAACGTATTTATCTTCTTCTTCTTTTTAAATTTTCTGCCTCGTTAACACTTAACCCAAAGGTAGAAAATTACTTTTTTCCTTTTTTTTCCTTTTTTTTATAATTATTCGATGGGTTGACGCGATGGTGGTGGTGGTGAGGGGGGTGGCAGTTGTCACACGACTTAAATTTACGACTCCCCAAAGATTTTTCTATTTTTTTTTTTAAAAAAAAAACGAATCGATACGATTTCATTATAAGCGGCAAATCCAATAAAGAATTTTCTCTCTCTCTCTCTCTCTCTCTCTCTCTCTCTCTCTCTCTATGAATATTAATTTCATACGTAAGGTACGAAACGAATAACGAATTTTTTTTTCCTACAAGTTTCCCCTTAAAAATTTTCAATACACACTAAAAACGTTACGAGACTGTTTTGCAAATTGCATAACTTAATATTATCAGTTAATTTATAATTCCCATACGTTTGGTTTTTAATTATCATTTTTTTCCCCTCCCCGTAACGAAATATCGATTTTTTTTTCAAATTCGATAAATTCGATATATCGTTTTATTAATATGTCGTCCGTATAAAATAAATAATTTTACAAACGATAATAAATAAATAAATAAAAATTTTTTAACTTTAGACGTTTTCATTTTGTACATAAAAAAGAAAATATTTTACGTAAATGTTTTAAAATTCCCGATTTGAAATTACAAAAGAAAGGTTAAAGGTTAAAGGTTAATTTTAAATCGATAAATAATAATAATAATAATTTATACGCAATTTTTGAAAATACCCGGAATAAAAACAAAAAGTAAAATAATAATAATAATTTAAAAAAGGAATTTAAAGTCAAAAAAAAAAATTTTCTATTTTAAATTCGTATCCGTGAAAATGGAAAACAAACAAACAAACAAGCAAACAAACAAACAAACAAACCAGAAAACAAGCAAGCAAACAAACAAACAAACAAGCAAACAAACAGGAAAAATAATTAACGTTAAAAAAAACGTTATTGCAACAAATTAAAATTTTTTTTTATTATTTTTATTATTATTATTTTCATTTGTTCGGTTTAAACCTTTTTTTCCCGGGGGGCATGGGCGGGGGCGGGAGGAGGGATCGCGTAATTTTTTTCCAGTAAAACATATAAATATATTAACCGCTGGATCATTTATGAATAAATTAACCGAAATATTTTTAATTCGGAACGAAAAAAAACAAACAAACGAGGAGCGACCAAAAACCGAAACCACGGGGGGATAACGCGGGAAATCCATTAGATAAAAATTTTCCCGAAAAACAAAAAAAAAACTCCAATAAAATAATAATAATAATAATAATTAAAATTTCGTTAAGGATATCCGTCGTCTGCTTTAATTAAACAATCGTCGTCTGCTTTATTTATTTTTATTCGAAAAAAAAAAAAAACAAAACGAAAAAATAATTATCGATGATTTTCTTTTCTCATTTACAAAACGCGTTCGCACGCACTCACGCACTCACCCACGCACTTTTAACGCACGCATTTAATTAAATAATAAAATGACGAACGAAAATGACCATTTTGAAAATAATAATAATAATAATTTTTAATAATAAAAAATGATGTATGCAAAACCACAACGATTCTTTTGTTCACCTGAGAGGGAGAGAGAGAGAAAGGGAGAGAGAGAGAGAAAGAGAAAGAGAGAGAGAGAGAGAGAGAGAGAGAGAGACACAGTGGATTTATAATTATTCATTCTTTCTAATCCTGGTTACTACACTGATCTTCTCGTAACCGGAACCCAGTTTGAGTAATAAAATGAGCTTAAAAAGGTTTAAAATAAGAATTAAGGTTAGAGAAAAGACAAAACGTATTCGGAAAACGTCACCGATATTCGGGAACAGGGTAAAAACCTGGAATAAATGTTGAAAACAAAAACGAATCGTCGCGAGTAATAAGTAATAATAATAATAATATATAAATGTCAGTCACTGGAGTCCAGGAGTACAGGAATTAACTCGTTTCCATCTCGAATAAGATGGTCTCGGGAAGACTTACGAGAATTTTGTGACGTCATAACAAGACGAAACCTATTCGTCAGGCATACAACATTATCACTGATATTCACGCATTTATTCCTTAGGGATCTACGGGTAAAAACCTGGAATAATTATGGACAAAACAAACAAAACGAATAATCGAAAGAGTCATAATAATAATTATAAATCCGCCATATTAATTTTTCTGTAATAAATAATCAATAAATAGCAGGAATAAGGCAAACTTTTTAAAAACTTTCGATTAAGTTTTAAATTTTTTTTAATGGAAAAACTTATTTAATTTATTACTCGCGATTTTGTCATAGAGTAAATAAAAAACTTTCATAGAGAGAGAGAGAGAAGTTAAAATAAAAAATATGTATTTATCAACGTAAAAGAGAAAAAAAAAGAAACAAGAGTAAGTAAAAATATCGATCAAAGATTTTTATTTATTAATTATTATTATTATTATTATTTGAAAACTTTCTGAACTTTTTTTTATGTTCAGAATTAATCTGAGTTATTATTATTATTATAACGAATAATTAAAAAAAGAAAGAAAACTTTTTTTTTCGCACATACATAATGAATTAGAAAAAAAAAATTTTTTTCCCACGTAATTTTTCAATGGAGTTTAAAAAATTTTTTTATTTTTTTTAGTTTTTGTGGGGAGTCGTCGGGAGGTAGAATATTATTAAATTTTTTTTTTTTTAATACTCGTCAAGTACTCGTTCGTTCGTACGGGTATCAAAGTTTTTCTTTTTTTTTTTAATATTTCCAAACGGAAAATTTTTGTCGTTTTTTTTTTTTTTTAATATAACAAACAACAACAACAACAAACACAAACGTGAGTATTTTATAATAATTTATTTATTTATTCGAGCGACAAACATTTTCGTCCTTTATTTATTTATTTATTTATTTTTATGTAAACTACGTCGTCTGCTATCGAACAATTCGTTTTATTTACGTCCCGTTTTTTAAATCATCGTCTTTATTACATTTTAAAATGAATTTTCTGTTCGTTTGTTTCAATTTTCTAGAAAATTTTTTAAGTTTGTTTGGTTGTTTGTTTGTTTATAAAAAATTTCATTTCTTCGTTTGTTTGATAATAACAATAATAATAATAAAATAAAATAATAATAATAATAAAAAAAACGATTCGCGTCACCTGCATTTTTTTAAATCCTTTATTTAATTACACGTTTAAAAAAAATACGTAAATGCAAATGCATTATTATTATTATTATCATTATCATTATTATTATTATTTAAATGGCGACGTTATTAAAATTCATTCCGATTTAAATCCGACAAGCTTTAGGTAAAAAAAAATTATTTTTCTTTTTTCTTCTCCCTAACGCACATCACTCGGAAAGTAATTTTATATCTCCGCCATCTTTTCCCTCCCCACCCCCCGCGGCATCCCCTTTCAAGTAAAAGTAAATAAATTTCCCATTAATTAAAAATTAAAAAATTACTCACAAATAATAATAATAATAATAATAAATTCGATTTATTTTTCTTTTGTTTAAAAAAAAAAAAAAAATGGATTTTAAATTACACCGAAATTAAAACGTACCGAATTAAAAAATAATAATAATAATAATAATAATTTTTTCCCCTCTGTTGTTTCGCGTGGGAATATAGCAGAAGATGAAAAAGCAGAAGAAAATTACGTCAAAACAAGTTAAATAAATTTTAAAAAAATTTTTTTTGTAGGATATCCGTAGGATATATTCCATTTTGATTTTTATAATAAATTATCTCAAAGAAAAGAATTTAACAACAGTTAGATAGTTAGTTAGTTAGTTAGTTAGTTAGTTAGTCAGTTAGTTAATTAATTATTATCCGCTTCGCATAATTTTTTAGTTAAAGAAAAATGAAAGAAAAATGGGAAAAACTTTTTTCAATTGTTTTCACCCTGTCATGTTTAAAAAAAAAAAATAAATTTTTAAACTCTGAGAAATAAATTTTTTATTTCAATTTCAGATCAATCCGAAGAAGAAGAAGAGGATGAAATAGATGATGAAGTAGATGAAGAAGTTGAAGAAGAAGAAGAAGAAGAAATAGAAGAAGAATATAACGATGATAATGACGAGGTTAAACGTTATGGTAATACCGAAGGATTGATAACGGGAAATGATAAAAACGCATACTCGGATAAAAAAATTGATAATAATACTATTATGCAACAGGAAGATAAACCGGAAAAATTAAAGCAAAGATTTATTGTGGAAACAATAACAATGACGACTGTCACGGAAAGAAGAATTGTTACGGAATCCACGGATTCGAATGGACAACAAACGGAAATACCAGAAGAATCATCTAAAAGAATTGGAATACTCAAAGGTGGTAAATATTGGAAAAATTCAGCGGAAAAAAACAATTGTGATAAAATTGTTAATTATAATGATGACGTCAGTATAAAAACGTCACCTTTGAATGATGATGATGATGACGATGGTGATGGGATGTCATCAGAAGAAAATGAAAAAATCGGTAAAGTGATGACGTTACAAAACCCGGATGATGATGGTAACAACAGAGATGTTGTCACCTCGGATGAATCTTTGATCAAACAACCACCGGAAACAACACTAATGAGTCCAGAATCAGCAGAATTGACTCTCACATTCAAATTAGGACAACACATGCTTGTATCGAATAGTTTAAAACCAAATTCGGCAATGAGACAATTATTTCCCGGACCGAGATTTTTATCACCACCACCACCGGAAGATATCGAAACAAACGATACGAATAAATCCAAACAACAACAACCGCAGCAACAACAACAACAACAGCAATTTTTAGTTACCGCAGAAAGTTTAAAATTATTCGAAGAATCTAAAAAATCAAAATTTTTAAGTAAATTAAACGCTGATGATTCCGAACACGGTTATATATCCATCACGTCCTCATCGTCACCATCTAAAAACGATGATAATTTTACGACAAACGGAATACATAGAATGATAGAAAGAAACACTTTGAGAAGAAGTTTGGTTAAATATTCATACGAGTATAGAAATAAAAGATTATCGGAAAAAAAGAAAAATGAAAATTCATTAGAAGAAAGAATAAGACAATTAACCTGCGGAATCGATGATGATGATGATGATGAAGGAGGAAGAGGAGGAGATGAAAATTCGGTTGTCGAAACGGGTAATGATGGTGAAAATTCAATGCTGTCGAGATCGAGTCCACAAGGATGTGAAGAATTTAAAGAAATTGAAAATAATACTACTTCCGGTGATGTTAAAATAATTAATCAACCGGAAGTATCGACGACGACGACAACAACAACAACCCTAACAAACGTTCCAACACAATTAAATTCATCATATACTTCTGGTAATTCGACTTATAAAAAATTAACGGATTTATTTTCTAGAAAAATCAATCCGCCACCTCCATCTACTCCTACTCCTACCCCTTCTTCTTCTTCTTTGACCCCTCTTCCTCAACCAATCATCGAAGATATTAATCGTAATATAAAAAATGAAGGTTCTAATTTACACTGCGATCTAGTTTTAAATAGTGAAAATATAAATAATGTTTACCCCCATAATAATTTAAGAAATTCATTTGGTAAAAATTACGGTCCAAGACCACCCCCATCTACGTCAGATACTAAAAAACAATTTTTATCAACGTTGGCACCACTTACGGCATGCGTTAATCCGGAAGAAAGTGAAAAATTTGTCGAAAGGTGTAGATTGATTGAAGCCGGTGGTAGAATTCCATCGTTCGGAAGAGATCAATCCGAGTATTCGTTAAAAGACGTAGAAGAAGGTTTGAAAGATTTCGAACAGAAGAAATTAGGTAATCAACCTGACGTCATTGCGGAAACGCCACAAAACGAAACACCGAACGACGAATTGGCATTGTTCGTGCAACAGGATTCGAAAAGGATGGAAAAAATTAAAAAAAGATACAGCGCGTCCGATGATAAATCCGATGATGATGATGATTACGGATTTAATAAAAGGCCGTTTGTTAAAGGTGTCGTTACATCCCAATTGACTCCGGCAACGGATAATCCACAACCGAAACAACAACCATCCAATCCTAGACTCGTTTGTCCGAATAATAAACCGAGTATAACGACAGCCACCGGTTCGACCGTTTACACAACTTGGCCTTATTATTCCCAGGAAAATTGCGATGCCAAACATAGACAATATTGTACGTTAAAACAAACGGAAGAAAGTAATACGTATAAATTGTACAGTAGTAGTCCGCAGCAAGAGTACAGAGCTTATGCGGAAGGAAGTGCCAACTATGCCGAATTTAAAGGAGTCGGACAGCAGAGGATAAATTATGTTAATCAACAAGGACAACAGCAAAATATATATTCCACTACGAATACTTATTATCGATGTCATCCTATTAGGTTCGGAGGATATTCTGAACTATCCAATTATCAATTTCGTCATCCTCCTCATTCGCCACCCCCTATGAGGCGAATACTACCCCCACCACAACCGAGTCCGAATTCTTCTTCGGAAGATTTTAAATTAAAACCTAAAAATCGTGTATTCGTTAATAAAAATACTGCCGATGAATATTGTCCTGCTGCTGCTGCTGTTGCTGCTGCTCCTCCTCCTTCTTCTCTTCCTCCTGGAGTAGACGTTTGTAACAGGCCTAAAATTCCAGATGGTTCTAACGTGATTTCATCTCCGCCTGAAGAAATTATGAAACCGCCGGAAACGATTTTTCATCGTACTGTACCGGGAGCTGTACACAATCCGTGTTTGCAGATGAAATTTTCTCCTGTAAATTATCATCAAGGAGTCATACCGACGGCTAGCATACGTTTTTCCGCAACGTGTTCTCCTCATTCGATAGTAGACGAATCAAACGTCATCATCGAACCTCATTATTCGACGTTTCCAAATCCGCAAAATCAAAACACGGTCGGAGTTATTCGAGTGGAACAGGGTCAACAAATGATCAGAGTTCCAGTACCCTATGCTACGGGAGCACCAGTGCAAGTTCATTTGATGGCTGGACGCATAGGAAGATGCGATAGTCCTCAAAGGCCGAGTTCTCCTCAGGGTGCGGTTAAAATCCCCGGTCAACCCTATAATCATTATTTCATAGCCAAAGGTACACAAACGGCTCAGACGTATTCGACGACCGCGATCCGCCCTGTACCACCGCAAAATTCCATTGTTGAAAGACCTCAAACGATCGAACCGGTGAATAAAACGGTGGATTTTGAAAAACAGGGAAAAGCCATAGCCGAAGAATTACAACACAGACAACAAAAATTGGCACTCTCGAGAAGTTTAAGTCAAGAAGCTAATTATTTAACGAAAATAACACCGAGACCACCTTCTCCGAACAATCCTATCGTTCAACAAGAAAGGGGAGTTCCAGAGGGTGCAGCAAGTTCATCCGTACAAGATTCGCAACCCCTCCCTCCACCCCCACCACCCAAACAAGAAAATTCAGTTTCAACACCTGCTGGAAATACTATTTATTACACAATGAACGTCTGACAGATTACTACGCATAAACAAGTCAGTTATTTTCGTCACTAAATTTTCTTTTATTAAATCATCATCATTATTATTATTATTATTATTATTTCTAAAAATTTAAATTATTCAAAATGGCTGTGTTCGTTTTCGATTTTAATTTAATATAAATATTACTAAAAAAACGTCTTACGCATGACGTCAAATAACCTTACACGAGAATAAAAATTACCAATAATCAATAAATCGATAATTTATTAAAATAATAATAATAATAATAATAATAATAATAATAATAATAATAATAATAATAATAATAATAATAATAATAATAATAATAATAATAATAATAATAATAATAATAATAATAATAATGAAATATTTAAACATAAAAGAACGTCGTTATACATATACGCACTTTTAGGGGGAAACGAAAAAAATCAATAATAATGATAATAATAATATTTTTTCTTTCGTCAAAAAAAAAAAATTTTTCATCCAGAAATTTTTAACGAACCCGAATACGAAGGGGAGGGAGAGGGAGAGGGAGAGAGAGAGAGAGAGAAAGAAAAGAAAAAAGACGAAGATTTCAAATTGTGTTTGTGATGGGACCAAAAATTCGACGAAAACAAAAAAAAAAGAACGGAAATGGAAATGGAAAATTCAAAATGGAGTAAACAAAAAAAAAAAAATGAAATTGAAATCAATGAGGAAATAAATACAAGAAAATTTTTTCATCTATTCTCTATCATCATCATCATCATCATCATTATTATTATTAAGGTTTTAATATTAATATAAAAAAAAAAATGGTCGACGATTTGAATGACGTAAATTATTAATTAATAAATTAATTTATTATTTGTTGTACATAGGTGAACATATCAAAAATAAATAAATAAATAATTTTTTCTCCGACGCGAAACTATTATTATTATTATTAATAATAATAAAACAATTAAAAATGGCTTCCGGAATTAAATTTTAGAAAATTTTGTGAGATTTTATTTTAAGTAAAAAAGAAAGAATAAAAATTCAAATAAGAAAATTCATATATAATTAATCACGTGATGCGAACGAAAGCAAAAAAGCAAATTTTTTATTCATAGCAAAACCATCCGTGAATAAATATAAATAACGGGAGGGGGGGGGGGTAACGAAAACCTTATATCGTTCTCTCGTTTATTTATTCTATGAAAGAAGAACCTCGGAGGGGGTGAAATGTGAGAAGAAAAGAGGGAAGAAACGATGCCCTTTCATTATTATTATTATTATTGTCTTAAAAATCAAAAAAAAAATTTTTTTAGGTTTAATAAATAATAATAACAGTAATAATAAATAATTAAATTAACGTTTCCGCCGTTTTTAAAATTAAAAATGGGGAGGCTAGAGGAGGGATTTGGGGAGGCGTGGGAGAGCGCGGGGGGCACGAGGGGCGGGGGCGCTGGGAGTCACTTGATTCGGTTGTAGAACTAAATTAAAATTAAAAAAAAAAAAAAAAAAATTTAGTTTCGCTTAAAAAAAAACAATCAAAATAATAATAATGATGATGCTGATGTTGTTGATTATGATGATGATGATGATGATGATGATGATGAAGATGAAGATGATGATGATGACGATGGTGATGATGGTGATGATAATGATAATAATTTCAAAATAATTTTTTTTTTGTTTTATGTTATTAAATTAAACAATTAAAAACAAAATCAAATCTGCACCGGGGTTAATGTTAATAATAATAATAATAATAATAATTTTTTGAAGGGTTTAAATAATAAACGAGAAAATATAATTCCTAAGGAATCATTTTTCAAAAACGATGATAATGATGATGATCATAATAATAATAATAATTGTGCTTCCATAAACGCACCTGCTCCGTTATTATTTAATTACAATTCACGTTGCCAAAGATGATGATAATAATAATAATAATATTTACTTTTAACTACTATTATCATTATTATTATTTGCATTTAATACCGTTCGTGTTTAAATTACAAATGATTAATTATTATTATTATTATTATTATTATCAGTGTGCCAATTAATTAATTGTCGAGCGTGTGTATGTATATTTGAAAAAAAATAAAAAAATTTTTTTTTAGAAATAATTAAATTAATAATAATAATAATAATAATAATAATCGTTAATAATCGTTAATAATTAGTGATTTTTAAAATTAATAAATTAATAAGTAAATAAATAAATAATTGAAAAAAAAGTAAATATTAAAAATTAAAAAAAAAAATTATTTCGTTTAGGCTAATTAATAATAATAATAATATTATTATTATCGATCGATAAAATTTCGAAAAAAAAATAAAAATAAATAAATAAATTTATGGATGTTGATTCATTATATAATAATAATAATTGTTAAATTTTTTTCGAATTCTTCGAATTCGAATGTTTCCTTTTCTCTCTCTTTCTTTTTTATTTCGATTATATTATTTTTTAATTATTATAAATAAATAAATAAAATAACCGTTAATAATAATAATAATTAATAAATAAATAAATACTCAATTTTTTTTTTCTGCGGTAGTAATTTAATTTTAATAATATTTATTTAAATTGTAAAATTATTAATTACCATGTAAATAATATTTAAATAAAAATTTGTTATGAAAATTAATAATAATAATAATATTTATTGATTTTTTTTTTTCATTTTATTATGACGTCATTAAAAAAATCGATTCCATTTTTTTTTTATTAAAGTTTTTTAAACGAAACGAATAAAACGATGGCCAACGAAAAAAAAAAATGGCGGCGGAGGTTTAATTTGCAAATAATAATAATGATAATAAATATAATTTACGTAAATAATTTCTAGCCGAGTTAAAAATAAAATAAATAAATAAATAGAATTTAGCAGAAGACGTAGTTTGAAACGAAAAAAAAAAAAAAAAAAAAAAAAAAAAAGGAGAATTGATTCGAACATATGTTTTATTGTCGTCGTTGTGTCGATGAGGCTTTTTCTGATTGGTTGAAAATTTAAGTCTGTGGCATTGAACGTTAGCAAAAACGTATTTGTTTTGCTACTCTTTAATACAACATAATGGACACGTAGAAATATGCCAATAACGGCTCATTGTAATTAAAATCGTGTAAATGTAAATAATTAATAGTTAGTTAATTTTAAATCAAATTTAAAATATGTTTAAATCAAATCGAAACGTTTAATAACTTTAATTTTATTTAATGTCATCGTCTATATGTATTCGTAACGGTTACTGTGATTTTTATAATTATTATTACTGGATAAGGAAGGAAAATATTTCTTATTCGTTTTTTTTTGATAACGTATTTCATTTCGGATGAATAATTTTAAAAATGGATAAGAATAAAAAATTTCTATTGTCAGCAGCGGGGATTTTTATATCGTTTTTTTTTTTCGGTTTGATACAAGAGAAAATAACCAAAGCACAATATGTCAATCCTGATGGTAGCGTTGAAAAATTCACGTATTCAACGTCACTTGTCATTACTTATTGTTCAATGAATTATATTTTTTCATTATTGATTTTAAGTATTGTCAAACAAGAGGATACGACTCCTTGTATGTATTATAGCGTGAGTGGTTTACTTTATTTTCTCGCAATGATTTGTTCAAATATGGCTCTTCAATTTATCAGCTATCCTACACAAGTCATTGCTAAAAGCTGTAAACCTATACCTGTGATGATATTCGGTGTTTTGCTTGGTAAAAAAAGTTATCCAGTTAGAAAATATTTTTTTGTCGGAATGGTCGTCATAGGAGTCATTATGTTCATGTACAAGGACAAAAAAGAAGAAAAGATCAACAAGGCAGAATCGGAGGGTAAAGTGTAATAATAATAATAATCTAACTAGTAATTAACAAATTAAAATTTATACAATCGAATTTATCTAATTACAGGTATAGGAATCGGTGAACTTTTAGTTTTGTCGTCACTATTCATGGATGGCCTATACGCAGCTGTACAAGAAAGAATGAAAGCTGAATTTAAAACAAAATCCCTTTGCATGATGTCACAAATAAATAAATGGGCAACAATATTTTTACTCATACTCTGGATAGTAACAAAAGAAATATTTTCATTTGCCATGTTTATACAAAGGCAACCGAATGTTTTGTATAAACTTGGTGCATTATCAGTCTGCGGGTTTTTCGGTCAATTTTCAATGATAACAACGGTAACCGAATTTGGTACTTTACCAGCAGCCATTGTTGCCAACATTAGAAAATTTTTTACTGTTTTAGTATCAGTATTAATATTAGGTAATTCCCTATTGGGTAGACAATGGCTGGCCACTGTTGTTATATTCTCAGGTTTATTTTTAGATATTTTGTACGGGAAAGCTGACACTAAAGTCAAATAATAATAAAATTATTTATATTTGTTAAGTTTCTTTCTTTTTCTCCTTTTCATTAACTATTTCACGATTAAAAATAAGATTTCAAATTGTGTGTGAGAGACTTTTATCGAAACACAAAAATACCTAATCCAACCTATCGAATAACAAAAACAAAACAAAACCCTAAAAAATCAATCAATTAAATTAGGTTTTAAAAAGGTTATAACCTTTTTAAAACCTAAAAGGTTATAACCTTTTTGTTAGGTTTAACCTAATCTAACAAAATCATTGTTTGCCCACAACCTGTTGATAAGTAATAAATATTTTCCTAAAGTAATAATTTTCATTTGAATATTATTATTAACCGTTCGAATAGTAAAAAAAAAATATTAATAATAATAAAATTTATTTATTACCCTCCTCCAATAATAATAATAATAATAATAATAATAATAAATAAATAAATTGAAAATAACGGTTATTTAATAAAAAAAAAAAAAAAAGAAAAATGTCTGCCACGACGATTAGTCAGTAAAAAAAATTTTTATTGTGCGCATGCGCATAATAAAAAAAATTTTTTTTTTTTAAATCTTTAAAAAAGTTGTCATGGTGAATTTAATTTTTTTTTTTTTTATTTATTATCTTTCAGTATCGTTTCGATTGGCAATAAAGATATGTGTGTGTGCGTACGATGCGTTCGAGTGCGTGTATGTACATAAAATAAATAAATAAAAATTATTTAAATTTAAATAAACGTATTAATTAATTATTTTATACATAAGAAAAAATGATTAAATTGATTTTTTTTCAAATATAATATTAATTATAAACGTTAATAAGTGTTTGTTCGTTTGTTTGTTGCCTGTTTGTTGTCGTGTTTGTTTTATTGTGATCCGATAAGAATTTATTAATATAAAATCGTAAGAGGAAAATAATAATCGATTTCAAAAAAAAAAAAGGGAACAAAACGAATCAAAAATAAAATGAATGAATGAATGAATTTTAAAAAAAAAAAAGTAAGTAAATTAAAAAAAATTTTTTTGTTTTTTTTTGGGGAGCCTGGGGACTAAGGGTGGAAATGATACAAAAAAAAACTGGAATAATTACTCGAAATTTCATTAACTGACTAATTGGGAAAATTTTTTTTAAAAACGTTTGTTCGTCTGTTCGTTTGTTCGTTTGTAATTTATCTAATAAAAACTTTTCTCTCTCTCTCTCTCTCTCTCTCTCTCTCTGATTACATTTGGGGGACTCCGATGAGTCTGATAATAAACATTGTTTCATTATGTTATTTCTGACATTAAGTTTAATTGTCATCGTTTGTTTGTTCGCTCGTTTGTCGTTTTTTTGGGTTATTGTTTGTTCAACGGCATGGATTCATTTTCCAGCTGTTGAAAGGATTTATGGCGCATGTCTCGTTTTGTCCTTTTTGGAGGAGGCCGCAACAAAGAAAATTCAAACGACTGGATTGCAACGAAATTACGGTTCTTATCAATCGATATTTCCCGTGTAATTTTTCTTTTTTTTTTTTTTTTTCTTACCCGTTCCTTATTATTATTATTATTATTATTTCGGTTTTTATCGATAAGCTAACTATGAAAACGAAAAAAAAAAAAAAACAATGAAATCGCGTATTTAATTATGTTTTTTTTTTTTGTTTTTTAATACGATTAATTTTTCAAATGCGTGGGAGTCGAATTGAAAAAAAATTTTTTTTTTTATAAATTATTTTACCCATCGTCCCCATATTTATTATTAATATTATTATTATTATCAAACATGGGAATTATGTTCGTTTTTTTTTAAATTATATTAATACGGTAAGTTCATATTGATTTATAAAAATAAAACTGGGTGGTGTCATTTGTCTAATTTTTTACTTTAACCGTTTTTTTATAACAAATACCTAATTATTATTATTATTATTATTATTATTATTATTATTATTATTATTATTATTATTATTATTATTATTATTATTAATTTAATCCGAGTATCGTAATACGAATTATTATTATTATTATTATTATTATTGTTGGTTACACGTTTAAATAATAATTGATATAAAGTAAACAATAAAAGAAAAAATTAATACGTATTAATTTTTTTTTACTTAATATAAATCAAACATGAGAAAAAAATTTGTTTGTGTTTGTTCGTGTTTGTTTGTGTGTGTTTGTATGTGCCTAATAAATCACATAAAACAGTTTCATTGTTATATATATATATATATATATATATATATATATATTTAAAGAATTAAAAGTACGTATTTGGCCTAGTTAATGAAGAAAATAATAATAATAAATTAAATGGTATACGCGCGTTTGAATAAATTAGGGTAAATTTTATTATTATTATTATTATTATTGTCTCGGTCGTACTAACAAAAAAAAAAAACAAACGATCTATGATGTTATTTTATTTATTATTATTATTAATATTATGTTGTTGTTGTTGTTGTTATTGTTGTTGTTGTAGTTATTGTAGTAGTAGTAGTTGTTATAGTTATTGTTGTTATTGTTGTTGTTGTTGTTGTCGTTTGTTGTTTGTTGTTGTTGTCGTTTGTTGTTTGTTGTTGCTGTTAACGGGTTAGAAATTTTGTTAAAATATTCTCCGAATTATATAAATTTTAATAAAAAATTAATAAAACGTTTAAATATTTTTTTTTTTTTAATTCGATTACTTCGAAAGCCATTTTGTTTTTTTATTAAAAAAAAAGAAAAATTATTAAGGGATGAATTCCAACCCATT
>NW_002987040.1:257155-259807 GCF_000006295.1 Pediculus humanus corporis
TTAAAATATATATATATAAGTCGAAACAAATTTTTTCTAATACGTCATCACCCCTCACCCGTTCCCTTTCCTCCCTTCCCTCCCACCCAAAAGAAAAAACAAACCGAAATATAAAACTTACTGACGTGACGTAAAACCACGTCATGTTTTTTTTTTTTTGTTATTTCCACGAAAGTGTGTAATTAGAATAACCATAATTAAAAACATCCAAAAAAGGTTTTTCGAAATAATAATAATAATAATTACTAACTAACTTTTTATTACTAAATAAAAAAAAAAACAGAAAGAAATTTTTTTTTTTTTTTTTGGGGAGGTACGTACGTAAGTTGCGTGAGAAAAAAAAAAAAGAAAAATTAATTAAGTAATAAAACCGATTGTTGGTAATTAAGTAAAAGTCTCCATTTTTTTTTTTTTCTTTGTACATTTTCAAAACGTTAGAAATTTATTATTATTATTATTATCATCATTACGGTCGACAAAATGAAAAGAGAAAAGTCGTGCGAATTTTTAAAAAAAAAACAATAAAATTGTTACAAAAAAAAAAAAAAGAAAAATTTTTCTTTCTTTAAGGTTGTTAACAAAAATCAACAACAACAACAACAACAACAAATTTTAGTTAATTAATTAATTAATTAATTTCTTTTTCAACTAAAAAAAACTTTCTGAGTAAAGATGTTATGTTAAACAACAACAACAACAGGTTTTAACAAATTAAACGTTATTATTATTATTATTATTTTAAATCCGTTAGAAAATTTTTTTTTTTTTTTTTTTTTTTTTTACAACGAGGTAAACGAGTTCAAAATTAAAAAAACAAAAAAAAGGGGGGGGAAAAATTAATCAAAATCAAGTTTTTTCATTTAAAAAAAAAAATCCCCTGAATTATTATTACACGTCATATGTCTACGTCATAAGTGCGTGTGCGTGTGTGTGTGTGCGCGTGTTTACGGTACGAATTTTTTTTTTTTTTTACAAAAAAAAGTTTTCTGGCAACTTCGAAAAAAAATAAAATAAATTCAATCATCAAATTTTGGCATTTTTACAAAAGAAAAAAAAAAAGGGATTTGGCCTTCGTTTTGAAAAAAAAAAAAAAATCCCCTACGGGATATCGTGTTAAAAATCACCTTTTAAACAATAATTTTTGATGAGAGAGAGAGAGAGAGAGAGAAAACTTTTTTCTCTTCTGCTTTTCACCCCCCAGCTTTCCCTCTTCGAAAGTTTTCGAATCGAAAATAAGAAAAGAAAAAAAATCAAAATCGAAAAAGGGTTAACGAAACTAAACCTTTCCATATTTCCCCCCTTTCCCAAAGAGATCGAAGGGTTGGGGGATGGTGGGGGGTAGGGGGTAATTTTATCGATTACCTTCATAATAATAATAATAATTTACTTCGATTATTATGGTTAAAATTATTAGTCACTCACCGTTTGTTCAGTTCATCCATCCATCCATCCATTACATCGTTTTTATTTTCATACTTGATTACTCATAATACCGATATAATTGTTTGTTGGTTGTTAGTTCAAAGTACGAAACAACAACAACCGCAACAAAAACAAACAAAATTTGATTTGTTGCCATTCTGAAATTATAATAATAATAATATTAGTGATTATTTTTTTTTTTCTTTTTTTTTTTCTTTTTTAAACAAATTTAATCTTTAACCCGAAATTACATATTTCGAGATAATAATTGTATCGAATCGCATATATCGAATCGTTCGTTCGAGAGACAAAAAAAAAGGCGGGAAAAAATTTAAATTTTCTATTATATGAAAAAAAAAAAAAAAAAAAAATTACTTATTTACGTAGTGAGTAATAATTTTTTTTTTTTTTTTATAATTTAATTACTAACTCCGCTCGCTAAAAAAAAAATATAATTTAATTACCGGTAATAAAAACTTTTTTGTGGTCACGTGACGAATCGGTAATAAATTTTTTTTTTTTTTGCAATGATAAAATTGGTAAAAAAAAATTTATTACTCGTAGTAATATATATTAAAAAAAAAAATTTTAATATAATTAAATTATCACCGAAAACGTGTCGAATTTTTTTTTTTTTCTGACCGGTTTTTTCTTTTTCTCCGCCATATTTAATAATAAAAAATTATTATTAGGTAATAAAATAATAATAATGATAATAATAAATTATCGGTATATATGTAATTTAATATTAAATTAACCGTTAAAAATTAGTTCAATAATAAAAATAAATACGTAAAACAAATATATGTATATATACGTCGTCGTACCTGAATCGTTATCATTATCATTATCATTATTATTATTATTATTATTATTATTTTTATTTTACGAGTACGTCAATCACGAACGATAAAAAAAAAAAAAAACAAGGTCCGATTTAAAAAAAAAAACCGTAGCAGGATTTGAGTTTCAAAAAGTAGAAAATTACCTTCGAGTTGTTATCATTATTATTATTATTATTTATTTATTTAAATTAAGAGCAACGGAAAAAAAATCGGGTGGGGGGAAGGTAGGGGGGGCTTAAGGGGATTTGACGTTAACGACCGAGTTTAAATATAAATAAAATAAATTTTTTTTTTTTTTCGTTTGGATTTTTAAAATTTTTATAAAAATAGGTAATAATAAATTTGCGAAGACATTTTTTAAAAAAAATTTTCGAACCGGTGGTGG
>NW_002987040.1:260390-262104 GCF_000006295.1 Pediculus humanus corporis
GTTCAATAAAATGCATTTCCTCATTTCAAATGACTTTGTTGATTGTTCACATCTTCTCTTTATTATTTTGCTATTTTAATTCACGGGTACGACAAAAGGGAAATTTACGCATTTACGCACATACACGCATGTACGCACTCAATTACACACGATGTCGTCTCTCTCTCTCTCTCTTTCTCTCATTTTTTCTGTAAGTTTTTCAAATGATGACGAAAACGTTTAATGCATAAACATTAACGACCGTGACTTTGTTTAATCACACTATTATTATTATTATTATTATTACTTATTAATATTTATTATTATTATTATTATTATTATTTACATTTTAAATTGAATTTTATCGAATATTTTTTTGCACAATCCAAAAAAAAAAAAAATGTTTTCGCACAATCGATTCCTCCTGAATGAATTTATTATTATTATTACTATCATTATTATTATTAAAACTTTCACACGAGAATTTTTTCTTTTTAATCCGAAATTTAAAAATTTGAGTTTTTGTATTTTAAGATAAAAAAAGTAGATTTTATAGTAAAAAATTATAAATTAAGGACGAAAACGACTCGGGGCCATTTTTAAAAAAAATGTTTACTTCAAATTATCATTATTATTATTATTACTGCTTTTTTTTTTTTTAAATGAAAATTATTTTAGCATTGACATGAAAATATTATGTACATAATATTACTCGAGCAACATCATATTTATTCTACAAAAAAAAAAAAGAAAAAATTCGAAAGCGTAACGGCGGCCATTTTTATTTTTCTGTTTGTTTATTTCGCGTTCGTGTTTTCATTTTAAATATTTAAATAATAAGAAGTTGTCGGTTTACGTTTTTTTTTTTTTTATATATAAAAATAGCGGACGTAAACTTTTTCAATTTTCTACATTTTGTCCTTTGGGTTTTCGTATACGAAAATTTTTTCTCATCTTTTTTTTCCCCCTTTGGTTTTTTTTTTAAATAATAATAATAATAATAATTTAAAGAAATTAATTTCGAGTATAATTTAATTTTTTTTTGTGGCACAGGTGCGTGTGTGCGTGTGCGTGTGCGCCACAAATTAATTTAAGAAAATTCCTATCGTGTTTTACTTTCGCGTTATTCTCTCTCTCTCTCTCTTAATATTATCATTATGAGTTAATTAAAAAAAAATTATCATTATTATTATTCCTATTAACGTTTCTACAAATTAATAAGTTATCCTTAAAATATTAATAATAATAATAATAATAAATAATTTTATTTAAGAATTCTTTTATGCGTTTACGATTAATTTCCCCCCCCAGACGTTCGCGGGTTCGCTTTTATTTTTCTTCATCATCATCATCATCATCATCATCATCATCATCATCATCATCATCATCATCATCATCATCATCATCATCATCATCATCATCATCATCATCATCATCATCATCATCATCATCATCATCATCATCATCATCATCATCATCATCATCATCATCATCATCATCATCATCATCATCATCATCATCATCATCATCATCATCATCATCATCATCATCATCATCATCATCATCATCATCATCATCATCATCATCATCATCATCATCATCATCATCATCATCATCATCATCATCATCATCATCATCATCATCATCATCATCATCATCATCATCATCATCATCATCATCATCATCATCATCATCATCATCATCATCATCATCATCATCATCATCATCATCATCA
>NW_002987040.1:262313-292313 GCF_000006295.1 Pediculus humanus corporis
TGAAAGACGAAACGAGAAAAGAAAAATGTTTTTTTTTTTTTTTTCGAACGTTGTCACAATGCCAAATCAAAGTGGCAGGAGAAAAGAATTTAAATAATAATAATAATAATAAAATCGAAATGAAATAAATTTTTACTTTTTGCCTTTCTCCATATATAATTTTTTTTTCTTTTGAGTTCATTGACTCCGGGAGTACAAATAAAATAAAAAAAAAATTTCCCATTTTCTTCAATAATGACGTCACTCACACACAAACACAGAAAAAAAATTTCATTAAAACTCACCACCGACCCTCTACCACCTGGGGAAAAATAAAACAAAAAAAAAAAAAAAAGAAAGAAATTTGTTTTTGCTGTCGTTAATTCCGCAACAGATTACTATGGTTTTAATCATCATCATCATCATCATCGTTCTTTAATAAATTCAATAAAAATAAATTCGAGATAAAGGTCATAGAGATAGTAAAAAATTATTTACGATTGTAATTTTTTTTTTTTTTTTACTTATTCTATGACTTCCGGTCAAATAATTATTTTTTTTAAAAACGTCATTAACGTCACGTGGTACATACACTACGATAATTTAATTATTTTTTTTGTTACAGTAAATATGTCACAGACATCTCCGTCATCACTGCCAGATGCGGACGTCATACAAATAGGTCCGCTCGTGCCAACAAAAATACTCAACATAAGTATAATTAATGTAAATAATAATAATAATATTAATAATAATCAAAACAATCAGACGACTTATCACGAAGTCGATACAATACCGACAAGAACGGGAGGAGATGAACAATTTCGATGTCATCATATCGATTATCAATATGATGTTGTAATGGCGACCATCTGCTCAATGTATTTAATTTTTGGAATCATTTATAGTTTTTTCGGTGAGTGACGTCATCATACATTTTCATTTTCTTACCGAACGACATTTTAGAAAAAAAAAGAAAAAAAAAAATTCTTAATTTCGTAAATGATAATTTATACACGATCTGTGTAAAAAAGAGAGAGAGAGAGAGAGACGCCATTAATTAAAACTATATATATATGAATTGAATTGATGTGAGGAGGTAATAATTAAAAATGGCGGAATTATTGTTCTATACTACTACCTAAATTCATTGTTTTATACGGAAGGTTAACTAAAACAGAGACAAACTAAAACTAAAAAACTAACTTTGATGACAATAATAATAATAATTGTAAATAATATATATGACACGGTTTAGTGAATTTAAAATAGAGAGAGAGAGAGAGAGAGAGAGAAAAAAAAATTTCAACGTTTGTTTTTGTTTTGTTTAGTAATGCTACGATGAATATAGAATAGCGAAAGTAAATAATAATAATAATAATAATAATAAATATTCATATGTGGAAAACTTTCAATTATTTTCAATAAGATTTTCGAGTCGTGTGTTTGGTCTTTGGAGGAGGGAGAAGAACGGGGGGCTAAACGTTTAAATTCGACAGGAAATAATTTTAAAAAAAAAAGGTTATGCCATCACGTTAAAAAATAATAATAATAAATTTTCAAGGTTGAAACGATTTAATTTATTTATTTCCGGTTTGATTAAAATCGTGTTTCGTCGTCGATATTCTTTAAAAAAATTGACTTCGAGATATTAAAAAAGGAAAAACCGGAAGGGAACCTTCCTTAAAAAAAAAAAAGGTTCGTTAACTTTTCGATAATACGAAATCTATATCAGATAGAGAAAGAGAGGGGGGGAGAGAGAGAGAGATAAAAAAAAAATTCTCGTATTACAATTATTTACGCTATATATATATATATATAGCATGGCAAACAATTGTGATAACCAATCACAACGTGAGGTTATTCACCGCGTTCATTACAATTATTACTATTATTATTATTATTATTATTATTATTATTATTTCACGAGTTTTATTCTTTTCTTTTCTTTCATCATATGATTGAAAAACGTTTTTTAACGAACGGAGAGCGAGAGAGAGAGAGAACGTACAAGTACTGCACAAACATAAAACTAATGGATAAATTTTCTGGAAAACCTTTCGAATTTAAAAAAATTTATACGCGTATGCGTACACGCGTATGCGTAAATGCGTAATGCGTAAATACGTAATGCGTATGCGAAATTTTAAAAAAAAATGTTTTTAATTTTTTTAAGGTTACAGATGTTTCAAAGCCATCATGTTTCTTACGGGATTTATATTCGGGTCCATAATAGTTTATTTGATATGCTTACAAGAAAAATTGTTGCCTAGCTACGGAAATGCAGGTGAGTTATAAAAAAAAATTAATTTTTTTTTTACCTTTGCGACATGTTAGAGACGGTTAGTAATTTTCTTTCCTTTTAAAATTTCCTTTCACCCTTTGTAGAAATTTTTTTTTTTTTTTTTTTTTAATAAAGCATTCTTTTTGTCGTATCGAACAAAGCCTACGTTCTGTAATATATTTAAATAAAAATTTGAAATAAATTCATCGTGGGAAAAAATTATTTCAAAGACTTTTATTTATTTTTACCTTGTTTTACTTTGCTTCCAGGAGTAGCCATTTCGGCTGGAATATTATTCGGATTAATAACAATGTTAGTACAATACGTTGGTCTTTTCATGACCGGTTTTCACACGGGTTTATTCGGTGCCGTGGTTGCCGTTGTTGTTGCCGAACAATGTAGTCAAATAACAAGCGTTTGGATGACTACTGGAATATTATTATCGGGTGGCCTACTTTTTGCCATATTAAATTTATATTGGCAAAAAGGTTTGCTACAGTTAACTTTTTACAATATTTCAATTTTTAAAACGATGAACGGCGATTAACGGTACATTTTTTCTTTCTAGGTTTGACGATAGTTGGTACGAGCGTTTACGGAGGAGCCATTATTTCGGTATCCTTAGATTATTTCGTTGAAAAATTACAAATGTTACAATGGATATGGAGTAGATTAGCGTTAAGAGAATATTTTCAACCCTGCTGGTTTAGCTGGTTGCTTCTTTCAATTTGGCCTTTTATGGTAATCGTCGGTCTCATAACACAATTCACTGTAACTGGAATTGGTATACACCACGAAGAAAGTAAGTCACTTGTTTTTGCTATGATTTTACGATGACATCATCAATATTATTATTACTATTATTTTATCCAGTGATGCCTTCCAAAAATACACCGGTTCAAAGGGTGAGAACGAGAGAACAAAGAGCTGAAATGAGACAAAAAAAATATAGATATTTTTATCAAGTTCGAACGGCTCACGGAGATGTCATTAGTCAGGTATTATTATCATTATTAAAAACAATTACATAATTTTTTTATTACCTGTACAATTGACCTTGATTTGTGTGTTGCAGAGTTTCGTTCAAGCAATACAAAGAAAAGCCCTCACGTCAAATTTATGCGATCAGGGAGACATGAACACATTGCAAAGTGATTCCACACATTTGAGTCATTTACCAAGCGAACAAACAGCACAATTGGCTGCTCTTACAGAATCCGAAGATGATTTAAACGACAGCCATAAAACATCATCCAACATAATGGCTCCTCTTCCTCCTCCTTCTCTTCATGACACCGAATCAAATGTCAGTTATAAAAATTATCGATAGTCGTCTATTCACCATTATTTTATTATTATTATTATTATTACACACGCACGACTATATGTTTTTTGTTCATATACGAACAAATGGTTATACATAAAAACCAATTCACTTAATAATAATAATAATAAAGTGCTAAAATTTTAACACAAATGATGTGATATGTAAAGCTACGACCAAAGGCTAAACGAATCCCGTTTTAAAAAAAAAAAAAAAAAACGGGACTTTATTTGTTTTTATCTACATGAATTTATATAAATAAATAAATAAAATATATATATATAAATCAGTATTAAAGAAAAAAAAAAATTTTAAAATTAATTATTTTCTTAGATTACAAAAAGAAAAAAAAAGATAAATATAAATGAATATTTTTAAAAAAGATTAATATTAATAATAATTATTATTTCTTCGTTATTAAAATTAATAATTATAATTATAATAATAATAATTGTTCATAAAAATGGTTTACTTTTTATTTTTTCCACTCTTTTTTTCCTTAAAAAAAAAATTTTATAAACACACACGCACGGATAAAACACAATGAAAAATAACGAAATTCTTAAACGTGTTCTAGAAAGAATGGAACAAAAAAACAATGAACGGAAGCAAATCGCGCCAATTTTGCTTTCGTTCACGACCGGAATCGTAAAACATGCAACGTTTGATGTTCAAACGTAATGTACGTTACAATTACAAAACAATTTTGAATTTTCGTGTATTAATTTCAAAAAAACAAAAATTTCGTTTTATTTATCGAATATTTTTTAACGGAAACGTAATAATAATAATAAATTTAAACACATTTTAAAAAGAGAAAAAAAATTAAAACGTTTTTATAAAGTTAATTAATTAAATTATTTATTTATTTTAAAAAAAAATTATCATCATTTAATTATCATCATTGTTATTGTTTAATGTTAAAAAGGAAAAGCAAATTTTGTTTATCTATAATGTTCGAATATATGTGAAAAACTTATTTCCCGACCGTTAAATAAAATAAAAAAATAATAATAATAAAAATTAATTATTATACACCTGGATATGTAAAATGGTTGTCCAAATTGTTGATTTATGTGTGTTTGTTTTTGTTATTAAATTAATTTATTTATAAATATTTAACTATTTTAGGTTTGCTCCTGTGTTTAATAAATCTTGTTTTATTTTCTCTAAGTAATTCAATTCCAGGTGGATTCATTCTCATCTGAAAAATTAAAAATTAAATGTCAATTTACAAACATTTAAATAAACAATAGATGATAATAATAATAATAGCTTAAAAGAGATAAAGCTTAAAAAATTAATTACTTTTCATTTTTTATTTTTATCATGCAATTTAATACTTAAAGTATTATTTTTCAATATGAAATTTTTTTAAAAGATAAAAAAGGTTTAAGAATATTTGTCTTTGTAGCAGAAGAAAAAAAGAAAAATTAAAAAAAAAGGTTTTTTTATTATAAGAAAATGCTCAACAAAGCATCAACGTAAAGTATTTGTTTTGTTTTGTTTTCCTCCTCTTTGTTTGTTTTTTACAAAATATTATAAAATGTTTTAAATTTAAATCAGATTTACTATGACTACTTAAATTGTTGTAATCGAAATTAAAATTAACAAACGCATACAACAAACAACAATCGAATACGATTTATAAATTAAAGGGAAAAAAAAATTAATAATTTGTTTTGTAATTATTTTTCCCGATTGTTTCTATATAATTATTTAACTTTCACTTTAAAACAAACAAAACAATTTCTTATGGTGACAATGTGTGACGACAATTTTTTTTTTTTTTTTTTTTTAAATAAATGTCTTATTAAGAGAGTTTATTTTATTAACAAAAGGTTGTAAAAAAATTAAAAAAATTTGCTACGGTTCACACCATATTATTTTTATTTGTTACTCCTCTGTGTGTTTATTTTGTTATAAGTATTACATGCAAAAAATTGTCAATTGTTTTTTTTTTGTTATTATTATTTATATAATTAATAATATCGTTATCGTATTTGTTTTTTTTTTTTGTTATTGTCAACATTTGATTTATTCTTTATTAGATGACGTGTTGGAAAAATTCTTCCCCCTTCCTCTTCCCCTCCCTTTTTGTAAACATTTTGTGAAAGTGTGAAAGAAAAAACAAAGAACAATGAAAAATGGGAAAGAAACAAATAAATAAAGAAAGAAAGAAAGAATAAAATATAAAAAAAAATTATTAATAATTAATAACCTCTTCTTCTAATTAAACCATGTCGGCATAAAACTTTGTTTAAAAAAAAAAAATTTTCTCTCTCTCTCTCTCTCTCTCTATCTCTATCTCTCTTTCTCTTATTAAATTCTTCGTGATCTAGATGCTCTGTCTGTTTCCGTCTTCTCGATATCATCCCGTTCCAATTTTTTCATTCTTTTCTGTAAATCAATCGATTAGTTATCATTATTATTATTATTATTATTTTTATTATTATTATTATTAAAATAAATAAATAAATAAAAGCGTAAAAAAAAAAAGTGAAATTAATATTGCAAAACTCGACACTCTCTTTCCACGACGAATGATCAAATCGAAAATTTTCCACGTGATTATCATTATCATTTTCCTCCTCATCCTTTTTTATTATTATTATTATTAATTATTTTATTAGTTTGTATGTTAATATCATTATTATTTCGTACCATTATTCTATGTTTTTCTTTGCATGCATATTCCGTTTCGTCTACGTCGTTATAACAATCGCTTTTATAATCCGGTGGCAATGGTTGCCCTTCGAATTCGCATAATTTTTTCAACGGTTTCGCTTTGACTATCATTTTATCGATGCCTTTTGGTTTTTTCTGTGGACAGTAAAAAACATCCGGTGTCTTCTTATCGAAAACTATGGATTTTCTAAGCATGTCTTTGGATTCTACGAAAACGGCAACCACGAAAACGAGTAGTAAAAGTTGCAAAATTCTTCCTGCACGAAAAAAAACATCATCATCATTATTATTATTATTATATAAATATTAAACGTTGGTGGTGTTGTTGATGATGATGATGATCAAATAATGATGAAAAAACTTTTTCTTTCGATTAATTTAATTAAATTCGTTTTATATAATGAAAAATGTCGCAACCTTGTTGTTGTCGTCATTAAAAAAAAATTTCTATTTTGCTACAAACAAAATTATTATTATTATTATTATTTTAATTGACAACGATCGACATTTATTTAGGGAAATAGTCAAAAAAAAAAAAAAAATTGGAGAGAAAGTTGTTTTTTAACAACAACAAAATGTTTATCACAATGTTTATAAACAGTAGTTTACGACCTTTTATTTTAAAAGGTTAAAAGCCTTAAACAAGGTATGGTGGTGGTGGTGGTGTCGGTGGTAATAGTGGTGGTGATTGTGTATATTACGTATACCTTGAAATTCCAGGTTTCCATAATTGATTTCTTTTTTTTTTTTTTTTTTTTTTTTTTTTTTAACTAAGGAATGAGAAAAAATATCAAGTAACGGAATATACAAATGTAATAATAATAATAATAATTATTACTCAAACAAATTATTGCGGTTACACCGCATTAGATTGAAATTTTCCAAATCACACAATAATAATAATAATAATAATAATAATAATAATTATTATTATTATTATTATTATTATAATTCCTTATTTAAATCCCACCATTTAATAATTATTATTTAATTTGATTGATTACGTCATTAATATTAACAATTTTTTTTCCTCCCCTCCCAATGAATTTTTCGTGGGTCTTAAGTTAAAATAATAATTTTTTTTTTTGTTTAAACAAAAAATTCCCAAGGGAACATATATATATTAATAAGAAAACATTCACGGTTGATTTATCCAGTAATGGTAATGACAACTTTACACATAATCGCCTAAAATTTTATTTTTTTATGGTTTCTGCTTATAACGATCGCCCACTTTAAATGTACGAATGACCGCTAAAAAAATTATTTCGCAATTTTTACATAATTTCAAAATTGTGAGGAATCGATATATCGATCGATTTATATCGATTAATTCGATTAATTTAAATAACTTGACAATTTAACTAATTACAATTTAAATAACTGTACAATTTTTACTTCTCCTCCTCATCCTTCTGTCAAAAATGATTCGTTCCATGAAAAATAAATTTAAAAATCTGGAAAATTTTATGGAATTATAAAAATTTAATGACGTTTCATACAATTAAATATTTTTACGACCATTTTGAATAATTTCGACCGTGAAAAAAAAAAAAAAAACAAAAAAAAAAAATTCTCCAGAAAAAAAAATTTACTTACTCGCCATTGATGATATCATTTTTAAATGATGAAATATTAACTTTGTTGAAAAATTTAATAAATGTTTCTTTCTTTTTTTTTTTTTTATTAAATTCACTTAACTGTTTAACAAACAAACAAACAAACAAACAAACACTTTCAACTCTGAATGTAATTTAACAAACTAGCAAAATGTAGGAAGTACTTTACCTTGAATACCTGAAAAAAAAATTTTTAGTAGTTTGAGTTCATTATGGAGGATGGTTTAATAACACCCTCTTGCGGTAAACTTTTTAACTAATTTTATACAAAAGCTAAACATTTAAAACAAAATTAGTTAGAATTAATGAAATAAATAAATAGTTTTATTTTCATCTTTTTTGTTGTTATTTTAAAAAATAAAATAAAATCACATAAAATTAATCCTCCCCCTCCTCTCCCTCCCCTCCTCTTTTTAACATCATAATAATTTGTTTTGTTTAAACACACGTCAAACCAACCACCCATTTTGATTATGAGTACGTCAAATTGTTTTTCTCAGCATTTTTTTATTATCACATGAATGGTTGTTAGAAAGTAAAACGATAATTAAACCTTTCGTTCCTTTTCTACAAGTCAAACAAAAATAAATAAATATTTATGTGTTAATAACTCTCAGTCGATAACATGAGTCAGTGGCAGAACAATGAAAGGACATTAATTGCTTTTTGCTGATGTGCAAATTCAAACAAATAAAAATTTATGTTTTAAATTTGTCAAACAAATACATAAAACAAAATAATGTTGAGTTATGATACTAATAAATAAATAAATAAATATTTTCTATTTGCAAAAAAACAAAAAGCAAAATCCAAACTTAATGACAAATGATTAGCAAAATGGCGTTGGGAAAACCGTTAGAAATTTAAGAACAAATAAATAAAAATAAAATTATTACCAGTAAAAGTTTAAAAAAAAAAAAATTACACCACAGATTCTATGGTTTAATAATAATAATAATAATAAATCTTTTGTTTTATTATTGATTGTGTAAAATGAATAATAAAAAAAAAAAAAATTTCCCTTTAAGAAAGTAAAAGAAAAAAAATTTTTTTATTAAATTCATAATTGCAAGGCTAACCTAGTTAACATAATTATTATGTTTTTTATGACATGTTTTATTGTGTCTGTTGTTGGTTGTTTTGTATGAATATTATTGTCCTAATAATTGCCAATAATTTCAATTATACATTATATTGTTAGAATAATAATAATAATAATACAGAAGGACAATTGATTATTATCATAGGTCTTGGACAGGTGATATAACATTGAAAAAAATTTACATTAATATTATTAACTGTACAATGACACATAATTTTGTTAAAACAAAACAATTTTTTTTCTCTTAATTATTAGAAATTACTTTAAGATGTTGGGAATTGTTGAAAGTTTCAAAAATCTTATTTAAATATTCTTTTACATAAAAAGAAAACAATGATGGAAAGGTTTTAGTTGTACAGAAACAAACAAACTCAATGTCTTAATGTATAATAAGATGATATTTAACAAATAGAATTTAAATACTTATTCTTTAACTTAATTTTTATTACTTTTACTTGCCCCAATCAATAATAAATAAAATTTTTTGTATGGATGTGAATGTTTGAGTGGCTTTTGTCATAAAGTACTTAATAAAGCATTTGAATAAAAAAAAAAAATTTTTGTTTTTGTCTGTTTCCAATTCATGAAACATTATTTTCCTATTATTAATCAGGAGATTTGATTTAAATACAAGGTCAGATTAAAAATTTATCCTGGTTATTAAAAAAACCGAAACCAAATCCCCGGTTGGCTTTGCATAATTATTTTAATACATAATTACATTAGCGTGCCAACATCAAATGATCTCGATTGTGGTTTTTTGCACTTACCTCTTTTTTTTATTTTATTTATTTTGCAAACGTTCAGAACGAATACTTTAAATTAGAAATAAAACTCACATATTTTATTATATTTTTTCATCTTTTAAAAAACTACTGTTAACTATACACTCTTTTTTCTTTCATCACAACGATTAATTTCATAACGGTTCTAACTCGTCTTCGAACATGTATTACAAAATGGCGCGCGCAGAAAATAGTTTCGCAGCAAAATTTTACCCGCAGCAAATTATTACGTATAAAGGCACACATTTCCAAACTGACAAAATATCAAATAAACCGTTAATTTAATTTTTACCTTTTAATAAATAAGTATTACTATTTCATTTTTTTTTTTTTTTTGGAAAAGTTGTAATTTAAAAAAATATTGTTTACTGTGTTTTTATTTTATTTTATTTTTTTCAAATCTATAAATAATAAAATGCTTTAATCGAATTTATTGGGAGCAATATCGATTTTTCTTATTGATCAATTTATTATGTAAAAACCAAAGCGGTTTTTGTAATTCATTATCATTATTATTACAACTTTAATAAACGTTTTGTAGTGTAGTAAAACAACAACATTCATTGTATGCAATGTTAAGCGTTGCATAATTTATTGCATCGACATTAAAAATTACTTTTTCACGGTGTATTAAAATAACTTATTATTATTATTAACTCTTTTGTTCTTCATTTAATTCCATTTTTCTTTTGTTTTCATTCCGCAAAGCAAAATTAAAATTTACTACAAAATATATAACTTCTGACGTTTTTTTTTTTTTTTTTTTTTTTTGACACAGATTCGATTTAACCGAATTACAAATTTTTTTGAAATTAAAACTTTTCAATAACCGCAAAAAAACACTTGGATTATAAATATTAATCGATAAAATATCGTAATGGGGTATTTAATGTTTTTCTTTTAACAATTTGAAAATAAATAAATAAAATCTTATTTGTCCCAGAGTCCTATTTCTTTCATTTTCGTTTGAAAATATTTTTCTAAATTATTTGCACACCTATAATACTCAGTATCTGGTGAATTATACAATCTGCAATTTGTAAAAACTCTCGTCATGTCGGCAATGAATAATCTTCTCGAATGATAATACCCGCTCCTCAATCTTTCTCCCATCGTTTTCAAATCTGAAATATCAACGATTTATAATAATAATAATAAAATTTTCTTTCGGTGTAAATCAAATATTCAATGTAAATTCGTAAAAAAAAAAAACTTAATTCACCCATGGGATATTTTATGTGATGATAATAATCGGGTACTTCATTTTTATCGACGGGTTTTAAAAATGGCCATGCGTGACTTTGATTTTTGACTGCGTTGTACACTCCGGTAAGTGCACTGCAAAGAGTATCCGGATCGTTTGGTTCTGAAGTAACTCTACTGATTCTCGTTGTCCTGGCAGCAGGTTTCCATCCTTTTCCAAAACAAAAAAAGAAAAAAAAACATGAATGAAATAAATGAATGAGATGTTTAATAAGATCAATGAGATTTCACGTACCGGTTTCTCTGATTCCCGGTATGGCTTCGATTGGAATGCCACGCACTCCTTCTTTAAAACAAGTCAAACCTTGATGAACCTTTTGAACCTCCTGATTTCTTTGTTCGATAATTTTTTTAACGATTTCCTTCTGTTTTCTTATTATCGCAGTAAACTCCGTGTAAACAATGGTCGGATTCAACTGGCAGTGCATGAGGGTTGCTCTTTCGTAATATTTTATATAACCTTGATATATGTTTCTATTTAATTTAATGTCTTTGGAAAAACCCTGCTTTTTAAAATAACCTGCCCGAAGAAAACAAAAAAAAAATTTACAAACAAAGTTTTCATTAAAAAAAAAAAAAAAACCGATATTACGTTTAAAATTTGACAACGAAGAAATTCTCCACCTACCGATGGCAAATTCGTCTGCAAATGTAAGAAAATGCAAAATGTTGTGATTTATAAAATAATCTTTTAAATGATTCATTAAATGAGTTCCGTAACCTTTGACCTGTTCGTTCGACGTAACGGCACAAAATACTATTTCGACAAAACCCTGAGAAGCAAAAGTTCTGAAACATATTCCTCCGATTGCTCTCCCTCCTTTGATAAGAGCCAAAGTTTTGTGTTTTCTTAAATGGGATAAAAATTTGATATTTTTAAAAAATGCTATGGAGAGGGAGGGAGGGAGGGGGGGGACTTCATTACTTACGGGTCGAATACCAATCTTGTGATATATTCCTTCGGCATTCGTGGTAACTGATGAGAAAAAACATTTTGAAGACCGATAAGCCAAAGCATTGTTTGTTTCGAAACGGATTGTGTCAATGAATTTCCAACAACTTGAAATTGTATTATTCCTCGAGCTTCTTCTTGTTTGGCCGCTTCGTCTCTCGGTGCATTTTCCGGAAAAACAGCCTGGAATGATTTTTAACAATAATTAATCTAACTGTTTATCATCCTTTATATATATTTTTAATTTTACCTGGGGGCCAGCGTTTCCTTTACCATCTTCTATGGTAGCCAAAATTTCGGCAATGGTATTTTCCGAAACGTCATCAACATATTCTTCTTGTTTTCGTTTCTTTTCTGGTCGGCCAGATGTCGATTCTCCTGATCTTTTTTCACCATCAGATTTTTGACTGTCGATGAAGAATTTTAAAATATAATAATTATTCGAAATTAAATTTATTTGCGAAAACAAATCTTTGAACTTACGATGTTCCTTTTCTACCGACTCCAGGGGTTACGTTAAAAGTAGTAAAATTATCTTTTTCATTAGGAGGAGCAGTTAGTTTTTCAAACTCTCCTACTTTTCGTCCTGCTGCTGCTGCTGCAGCTTTCGCATCAAATACAGCTTGTATGTGTGCAGGTGGAACTTGCCTAAACTCAGGATCCCATATAGGGGAATTGGGAGCATAAATTTCTTCTTCCAATAATGATAAAAACCTTAAACATAATTTACGAAATATTCATGCATCTTAATTGCATCTCAAAACAAATACTCATTTAAAACTTTTGGTACAACGATAAATCAAGTCTAGACTACGAAACAACTTTTTTAAAAATTGACAGAAAAACTTACTTAGGAAAATGAGTAAGGATGAGAATTCTATTTTCTGTTTGCATTCTGTCTCTTTCAGCATGACATTTATCAATTAACTGACGACAAACAGATTTATAAACAGCTCTTAATAATTTTCTGCCAAATACTACTGTGGTATCGAAATGAGGCAAGGAATCACAAAAAGCAGGAACATGGCAAAAAACTAGCCATCTGAAAACAAAAATTAAAATTTATGCATCAAATAAGATTTTTAATTAAGGTTAAGTTCTCAATAATTAAAAATATACCTAGTGTAATTAATTTTATATGCAGAAGTTGCTTCAGGAGCTGCGACATTCCTTCTAATGCTGGGACTTTCGTAATTCCAATTATTTAAACAGTGAAGAAACATTTTAGCTAACTCATACATTGTTTGCCATTCCTTAAAGAAAGTACAAAAATTAGTTTTTTAAAAGATCATTTTAGTGCTTAAATTGTTGTTAAGTTTGAAACAAACCCTTTGGGCCAAGTGACCAAATTTGTGCAAAACAAAATTTGTGACGGCTTTGGCTATACTTGGTCGTTCAAATGGTGGCTGGCCAAGAGGACCCTCTATGGTTGGTTTTGTCATTGTGACTATACATTTCCTAAGTAATTTAAATAAATAAAAATAAACTCTTTTTGTATCAGGATCCTCTTCTTTTTGCATCGACATGTAAATGTTTTCAACATCGACAACCATTCCGAGGAGCCTATTAATTTCTGGATCAGGAACCATTCGAAGATGAGATATGTGTTGTTCTAAACATATAATACTTTGAATTATAATATCAATGTTGAACAAACTGCAACATTTCAACTTTAAGTTGCAATTAAGATTTCATTACCCAAAATATGGGTGCAATTCCTACAAGGTGTATCATTGCTGGCTAAAGTTTGAGTAGGAGCTGGAGTAGTTTTCCAACCTGTACACAGGCATTCTTCAGCCTGACAAGCAGAGTATACAGCTAATTTCAATAATTTTTTATGATTGGGCCAATTATATACTTGTTGTTTTCTTTGTTGAATCCTAAGCAAATTGCTTTGCTTCTGATTGACTTGGTCAGGAGGTTGCTGTTGTTGGCTTTCATCAGGTTGTTGATTACTAAAACCTGAGCTACCAACTCCAGCAAGTTCGCTGACATTTTTTGACAAGTTTGGATCTGTCATTACTGCTAGCTATTATATCTGCAGACAATAAACGAAAACTATTAAGATTTAATAAATTTATTATTAAATGCATAAATAAAATCTTATTCGTTAACTATAATTAAATTGATTTAATTTATAGGATACAGTACAAGATAAAGTGCATTTACTTTAACGAATTTATAGTAAATAGAATTATTATAAGTATAAATGATTAACATCTTACTGAAATAGACGTCTGAAAATTACAATGTACTCTGTCATTTCTTCAAGAGACTTTTTACAGACATGAAAAATAGAAGAATTTGCTTTATAATAATAATAGTATATGTGTTTTATAATAAATATTTAAGTGCATAATTATATTATGATTAAATGTAAACGTTTTTTAAAATACAGGAGGCAGTGATATTTTAGAGCGCTTCCTGAGTGCGCTCATATTCGTTGTTTACAAAAATGGCGTGCATTTTCGCGAAGTGGTATAATCCAATATAATAAATAGTTTTGCAATATAGTGTTAACTGTATTTCTGAAAATTGTTTTAAAAAATTAGTTTAAAAGAAAACACGTGAAATAGTACAATGACATAGTGCTTTGCTCTGGTGTGCTGCAGAACAGGTTGTAAGCCACGAGGAATTTGATAACCTATCGGATATATTTCGAACGAGCCAAAAAATACATGGCGGCGTTGCCTTAAAAATAGGCGTTTTTTTTTACAGATTTTATCTATAAACATCCACATTATATCGAAAGATGTAATGTTTAAAAAATGAAAAAAAATGCTGAAGAAACATTGTATATTCTAAATAAATAAACTTTGTAAGTTAGAGTGCATGTTTTTACTGTGTAAATGAATAATGATAACAAATTTTTGAAGGGTCTCATGAGGCCTAAAAGTTAATCATTATCGCTCTCGTAAGCATGCAAAAAGGAAAGCACCAGGGCGGGCAAACCCAGGGATACCCAACTAGGAATTATTCTGCGTATCCTGGAAATCCGGATAATTCAAGACAATACCCAAGTAAGTTAATTTTTTAACTAACATGGCTTTGTTAACGCATCATGCATTTAGGCTGCAGGATGGACCTTGATTCATTTGGTTGTGAAAGATATTTAAAAATTTTTATAGATTTCTTTTCTGTTATGATATTTAATAGAGACCATTAATTAAATTAATTTGTTAAAAGTCGCATGACACATTTTAATGAAACTATGTATAATTAATTTGCCGAAATTTAAACGTTACAACTGTCAAAATTAAAGCAATTCATTTTATGATGCAAATTTATGCAATTCTATATTTAATTTCAAGCAAATTTTTTTTAGATCAACTATTTAACGTTTTATTATGTGTAAATGTGTTTTTTTAAAAAACTGCTTTTTTTGTGACTCTTACAAACTTTAATTTTAATTGCTTGAAAATTTTCATGTGGGAATTAAAATAGTTTTTCATTTTTTCTTATTAATTTCCTTGATAATTGAATAATTGGTCAGGTTTTACAATTATTTTAAAAAAGATTTATTTCTTTTCTTTGGAAAATGTTGTGTATGTAGGTAAAAAGTTTAATGTGACTCGACATGAATGTCGAGTTTCAAAATGATTTACATTATTCGTTTCATTTTCAAGAATTTTTAATAACTTGAGAATAAATGATAATTGTTTGTTACAAAATCAAACTGGGCAAAAGATAAAAATTTAATGATATATTTTTCGAGCAAGGCATGACTTTGATACATGAAAATGTACATTCAATTAATGGACAAAAATGTTTTATCTTATTCGTTATTGGGCTGTTAAAAAGTAATCGTAGGGCATGAGCATTACGAATAATTTTTTTCAAAAGATGTTAGCAATTATGAATGTGAACTTTCGATTTGTTTAATTAAAATCAATCGAATAAAGCAGTTTTATAATTCATAATTTGATAGGTTGAAAAAGAATAGGTTTTTTAAATGAAAGTAAATATACATGGTTTGGTTATTTTATTTTTTATTTTGCTTCGCAATTATGATTCACAGCAAATTTAAAAGAGAATGTGCTAATTATGAGTTTACAAGTATTATTTCACTCGATATGTTTTCCTGCACACAAATATCATTCGACTTACATCATAATGGTGATGTGAGTGTGATTTATAAATGTTTTCAATTATAAAAATTAAATTCAATTTAATTTTGCAGGTCTTGCAGGTTTTTATCGAAAATGATTATTACATGTTGTTGTTTTGGTATATATATATATATATTTTAAATTGCAGTTTTACTCGTACTATCTACTCTGTGTTACCTAGATTGTATAATTTGTGTATATGATGATGTGTGATTTTTTATTATCATTTTTTTTTTAAATTATTATTAATTATTGAAAAATTTCTCAGGGGGGGGGAAAAAAAGTTGAAAGCGTTGTCAATATGGTACCTGTTACACGTTATAGCGAAACGTTGTCGTTTTTAACCCAAAACTAGGTATTATTACAGTCGAGTAATTATTTTCACAAAGCTAATAATTTTGATAAGGTGTAAAAATTTTATAAAAACGCTTACTTGATCATTTGTGATTGGCCATGTAGCATTGTGATAAAAATGACATATTTTCATTTGAGAAAATATTACAAATATTTAAATAACTTCATTGAAAATGATACGGTTCTATTAACAATGGAGGGTGATAGTTAGTTGGTTGGTTGACAATTTCTCTTTCTCTCTATTTTGAAAAAAAGAAATGTCGTCAATTGATATGGTGAGTTTTAATAATAAATGATTGAAATTATTTTCCAATATCATTTTTATATTTAAAAAAAAAAAAAAAAAAAAAAAATTTTTTAAATATTTTTATTAGTTTTGTGTCGGCTCTATGGAAAAATATTCTTAAATTTTCTACGGTTTTTTTTAAAATGACACACACAGACACCCAAAAAAAAAAAAAAAAAAAAAAAATGGGATCGAAAATAAGAATTTATTACTTATGTATATATATATATTTATTTATTTATTTTGACGATGAATAATTGGTCAAATAATGATTTAATGAAAAAATTCAGGAAGTTTACGCGCATGGAAATTTTTATTAGTCTGGAACCGGAAGAGAAATAATAATAATAATAATAATAATTACGTCAATTTTTTTTTTTTTTTTTTTTTTCAATTTCAATTGTAAATTCATTTATGTATGCATAAGTAGTATTTCTCGTTAAGTAGTGTACATAGTAAAAAAAAAAAATCAATTGTGCAATCGAATGTTCTCTCTCTTTCTTTCTCTCTCTCTCTCTCTTTCTCTGTCTCTGTCTTTCTTTCTCTATTTTTTTTTTGTTTTTATTTAAGAATATAAATTACGTGTAATTACATTTTATCTAATCTCTAATTATCTTTAGTCAGATTATATTAAATAACTGTTTCTATTGATATCGAATATGAATTCATCATAAATACATAATAAAACATAATTTTTCGTTTATTTCGTACGTTATTATTAACTCCAGGGCATTCATAATTGTGATCAAGTCTTATTTATGTATTTATTTATTTATTGTGTTCATCGTGTTTAATGACTAATTTGAACGTGATGATTCGATAGAGAGCGGGGGGTGGGGAGGGGAAAATATGTAATACCTAATAATAATAATACGTGTGGAGTAGGAGGATTAATCGTATGACGTTGTGCGTAATGAATTTATTTATTTATTTATTTTGCGGTCATTTTTCCAGCGTGGAATTTTTTTTTTTTTTTTTTTCGAGTGCGTGCGTGTGCGTGTGCGTGCGTGCGTGCGTGCGATCAATTTAAAACTTTTGAAAAATCTCATGGAAAAAAAAAAAAAAAAAAAAGGAGAGGAGAGGAGAGGAGAGGAAAAATAAATGTAAGTCATCATCATTGCTCGACTTGAATAATGTGGGGGTCAATTGTGTGTCATTTTTGTGATACGAGAATTAGTCGACGATGTGGGTGCTTGAAAAACCTTAATATATTAATTTTCATCAATTAATGTTTTTTTTTTTTTTTTTTAACTTTTTTTTATCTTATTTTTTTTTATATTTTTTTGTACTTTTACTCTTGTGCACTTTTTTTTTCAAAGTGAAATTTGTATAATTGATTCCCACGAGTTTCATTCATTCATTCATTCACTCACTCGCTCGCTCATTCGGTTCATTCAAGAGAAGGGAAAAATAAAAATAACGTTGGAAATTAATTGAAAGAATAAAAAAATTTTACGTCGACGGTTGTATTTGAGAGTAATTTTTTTTATTTTTTATTTTTTTTAATAAACAAAAATAGGTAAATTATTATTATTATTATTATTAGGTTAAAGTTCACGGGGGCGGGGGAAAGATGAGAGGAAAGTTTTTGTGGACACCGTATAATAATAAATATATATTTATCATATTTTAAATTCGAATGAAGAAGATGGGTTTTTTTTTGTAGGGCAATGATCTGGTGTTATAACTGTCTTCCGCTGAGCAAAAAAAAAAAAAAAAAAAGAAGGCCCGAGTTCAGTGACCCAGCAGACGACCTAGAGATCACATGACTAGTTTTTCTTATGGATTTCATTTCTCTTTTATTCTCGGTATTTTTGTTTTTTTCTCTTTTTCTCTCTCTCTTTTGACAGTTATATCATCAACCCCGTTCGTGTGGTATCTTTCTTTCTTTCTTTCTTTCTTTCTTTCTTTTCTTCTTCTTTTAAATACCTTATTTCAGGTTTTGAGGTAGACGAGTGTTTAACTCTATTTACAACAGCCGTGTGAAATAATTTAGGCGGGGGGAGTATAGGAAAGAGGGGGGGGTGAAAGAGTGAAATGGAATCAAAGTAAGTGTGAACTCATATTAAAATTGATATGATTTAACGTGGTAGTAGTTAGTCATTCAAAACCAATTGCTCCGGATAATGTTGACGGATTGTTAGGAAACGGGATTTTATTATTATTATTATTATGAATATCATCGTTTTGCTCTCTGAAAGATAACAAAAGGTTTCTTTTTTTCATCTTCATGTTCAATAATGTATTTTTTTTTGATCGTGATGAAAGTCGATTGAAATGAGGGTGGTTTTTGTATTTTTTTTTTTTTTTTATTTTATAAAATTTAATTCAATTAGTCGTGACTAATAACCAACGGTAATATGTTTAAAATTTTTTCTCTCTCTCTCTCTCTCTCTCTCTCTCTCTCTCCACACCCATCCTTTTTTGTCTGCTTTGCGGAAAATGATTTGTGCTAATTGTAAAAATTTTATACAAATCCACACGCATTTGACATTTGTTTTTAGATATATATTTATAAAGGAAGGCAAGAATAGCTCGTCACCTATATATCCTAGCAGACGATATAAAAAAATAAAAATTACAATTATCAATGAATGTTATAATAAAAAAAATAAAAAAATTTTTTTTAAAAGTTGGGTTAAAACGTTTGTAAACTTGGCATTGATAATAATGACGTCCTTAATAAAGACATGACATACTAAGAGAGAGAGAGAGAGAGAGAGAAAAAATTCCCGATTATGGAATAAATGTTGAAATTTTGCGGTCGGTCAATTGCAAATGGTAGAAAATAAAATTTAAAAACAAACGTCCAGAAGTCAAGGAAGAAGGGGGGAGGGGAGGGGTGTCGTCAAAAGTAATAAAAATGTTTATACGGACGATGACACGAAGTATTTCTGCAGTACCTGTTCTCTTGGTTTGTTGATAGTATTGCGTGCGACGTAATGAATAATTTTGCAATCCATACCTACCTACCTACCTGCCTGCCTACCTGCTTGTGAGAACAATAATGCTTCAACGTATAAATAAATTGTGAGGGCATTTCACGATTTTATTTTTTTCTTTCTTTCTTTCTTTTCTCTCTCTTTCTCTCTTTCTAACGTTTAATTCGAGTTTTTGCCATTATCGTGCAAAAATATGCGAAAACGTGCGAATCCGGGTAGAGGAAAATTTTTTTTTGTTTCCCCCCTTCCCCCCTCCGATTGTTTTTTCATGTTTGAATTTTTTTGTTTTTATTTTTATTACGGGGTTCCACGTGTGACATTGTCATACTGCGATTAAAACGATAAATTTTCTTTTCTTTTTTTTTTTTTTATCAGAGTAAAAGACAAAAAGTCAAGGTTTAATGGCGGAGCAGGCTTGGCTAATTTCTTTTTTTTTTTTTTTCCTCTTCGATCTTTCTCTTCCCCCTCCTTTTCCCTCTTTCTCTTTCCTGATCGAAATCAAACGAATGAGATAGGTTCCGGTGAATAAATGGCAAAAGAAAAGTTGTAGTAGAAATGGAGAAGAATTTTAATGATAATAATAATAATAATTATTTGACCATTGAACCGTATTTGGAAAGAAAATCCTTTCGGCGTAACTTTTTTTTCAAATTTGAGGTGTGCCTAAAATAAATCAAACATGTCGTTGACAATGAAATTTGCCAGGAAAAAAAAAGAAGGAGAAGAAGATGAGTAACAAGGAGGGAGGGAGACGGTAGAAAAAGAAAGAAAGAAATTGTATATACGACGATATGATGATTGTTGATGAGTTTTTGCCACCGTGATATAGTTTTATATTCATGTCAAATGAGAGATTCCGAGAGACATTCTTTAAATTCTTTCGTTTGTTATTCGTGTGTGTTATAGAATCCGTTAAATTTATTGAAAGTGACTTGTATACTCCCAAGAAAGAAAGAAAGAAAATGGAAGTTGCCAACGTACCTGGTAGTAAAAAAAAAAAAAAAAAAAAAAATTTAATTCGTATACGAAACTATTTAAAACTATTAAATAAAATTTCTTGTTTTGTTTTTTTATCGCGATCTGAATTTCTGAATGAGTTTTTTTCTATTCTATTCTATTCTTTTCTTTTTCTTCTTCTTTTATGAAATCTTCACGATATTGTGAAAATTTATGATTTCCATCGCCCGAAAGGAAAATAATATAATAAATATTTTCTTTTTTTTTTTTTGTCGATTGTTTATATTGATACCTAAGGAAAGGTCAAGATGAGACACCAAAGAGTCTTGTGAAAAAAAAAAACTCGATTTTGGTCAATGAAATAAAAAAAAAAAAATTCGAATGCGAAAGAAGGTCGAGTGAGTGAGTGAGTGAGTCTATGCGGATGCATTTTTCAAGTTGAATAGTTTTTTTTTTTTTTTTTTTTTTTTTTTGTTTTTTTCCTTAAATTTTTTTGTGTGTTACGATGAAAAATTATCATTATCATCATCATTATTGACGAGGTTTTAAAACACGAAATGAACGTTTCGGTTTTTGTGCCAAAAACGTGTTTGATTATTTCGAAGGAAAGGAGAGAAAAAAAAAAAGGGTCCGATATTTTCTATGTACGTCATATTGTATTTATTGAAATCGCACCGGTTGTTTCTCTCTCTCTCTCTCTCTCTCTCTCTCTCTCTCTCTCTCTCTCTATGTCCTCCTCTTCGTACCTGATTTCTATATATAATATATAATTTTTGCTTTATACTTGTTTGCAACGTGCTTGCATGCGTGTGCGTGTGTGTGTGTCCGTCCGATGAGAGTTTTCGAACTTTATGTATCATTACGTATGGGTACTACTTTCGACACCACCACTACCACTACCACCACCGCCATCACCATCACCAAACACTTAACTTCACATTCCTTTCTAAATGCACACGTCGTGGTCGAAAGAGTGAATGTTTCTAACGGATGTAATGTTCTTATGAAGCGATTTTTTAAAAATTTTCTTTGCCTTAGCGGCATTTTACCCGGAAAATTTTGATTTGCGATTGTGGAAAATGTAAAAAATTTGCAAAAAATTAATAATCCTTTGAAAAAAAATTTAAAGAGAAAACGGGGGGGGGGAGAATGCAAAGATTTATGGTTTTCAAATCGTTTGGCTGCTGCTGGCATTGTGTTGAAGTTTTTTTTTTTTTTTTTTTTTTTTTGTTTTCCGTTTCCTTTGCTTTACGTATACGATTATTATGCGTGCGCAATTTTTGCTGTCGTAAATAAAATAAATAATTTGCGTAGAGCAAAACTTTTTTTTAAAAATTCGAAAGTGTGTGAAAGATTATGTTGGAAAAATGAAAGAATGGTTCGTGAATTTTTGGTTTATGTTATTAAAATTTTTTTTCACGTGTTAATTCAATTCGTCGTCTTCTGCTGGTTGTGTGAGATCACTCTCGAATTTCACACGTGCACTTGTTTAAATAACTTTTGGAATGATTGTGTGCGTATGTGTCCGTGTTTGTCGTGTCACAAGCCAAACACACACAAGCCGGCGAATGTACAACGTGTATGATGTGCAAGTCGCCGGTGTCGCCATGTTAGATGTCAAACGCGGCGTGAAACCCCTAATAATAATAATAATAATAAGAAAAAAAATTGATGCCAAAACAATTTAAATTTTTTTCCGGCAAAAAAAAAAAGAAATTATTAATATTTTTATATTAAAAAAAAAAAAAAATTTTTTTTTTTTTTAGTTTAAGTGAAAACGATAAATTTCGAGCTCTATTTAAATGGATCACCGTTATTGTTGTTGTTAAACAGCCGTTCCTCTCTTTCTCTCTTTTACTCGTTTTCCCATCTTTCTCGCACGTAGTTTTACTCTCTCTCTTTCTCTCTCTCTTTTTCTCGTACGTTTTAACGGAGAAGTGACGCGAGCGAGAGAGAGAAAGAGAGACCGTTTGCATTCACTGATTCGAAACAACGGGTAAGGTCTAACCAATGCCACGTAGCGACTTCGTATCCGCATGTGTATTATTATGTGTGCTTTAACGCCAACTTAGCAAAAGAATCGTGTGGAAGATTGTTTTAATTTTTTTTTAATTTTAATTTTTATTTATTTTTATTATTATTATTATTATTATTTATTTATTTTAAATCTCTCCGCATTATTGTTTTTTTATATGTAACTCACGTTGAAACCACCGACAAACGAAATGATGTGTATGTGTAAGGTGCAAATATATTTGTAGTGATAAAAAAAAAAAAAAAAATTCGCGACATATTCACGTGCATTGAAAAAATATCGAGTGATTAATAATAATAATAATATTGTTGTTGTTGTTGTTGTTGTTGTTATTGTTATTAATTAATTTATTGTTGTCATCGGTATCGTTGCCGCGATTCGTGACAAATATTAATTTTACATAAGAGTAAGTGTAAGAGAAGATGATGATGATGATGATGAAAGTGTCGATTGTAAATAATTAATTTTTTAAAAAAAATTTGTTGGTAAATTTGCGACATTTGTTAATAAAAAAAAAAAAGGAAAAAAAATTTCACACAATCAAATTCAAAATTGCAATAAAAATAAATCACAAATAATAATGATGATGATGATTGAAACAAGGCAAAGGGGGGAGAGGCAAAAAAATTTTATTTTATTTTTCTTACTAAACGTTGTTGAAATGATTTGTTGAAATGCAAGTAAGTTTGCAGAAAAGGAAAAATGTCCGTTTTATAATAAATTCTTGTGTGCGCGTGTTGTAAATTTGTTCAAATGTGAAGAAGTAAGTGAAAAGATTACCTTTTGTGTCGTAGGCAGAAATAAAATTTTTTTTTTTTTTTTTTTTTTTTTGTCTGCTGCTGTTTTTACAAACGTCGAGGACTTTTTTTGTTTTATTTTATTTGTTTGCTTATTTGCTTACTTGTTTGCTTGCTTGCTTGGTTTGACGTATAGTAAATTTTTTTTTCATCTCGTTAATCGATTCAATCGATGCGATTCAAAATTTACGGCTTTACGTAGTGAAACGTTGTGCGGAAAATTTATTCTTACGTATCGTCTTTTTCTCTTTTTTTTTTTTTTTTTTCCCCCCTGCCCTTAATGATAAAGGTGAACGATTTTCGGGAGGGAGGGGTAGTGATACTCGTGTAAGTGCACCCGCTAAACACGTGTGTGAATGAAAAAATAGAAAAGAAAAGAAGAGAAAAATTTTATTTAAATCGTCCGAGTGATTTAAACGACAAATCACGTTCAAAATGGCGGTCAGTATTTCTAATGGTAGGTTAGTTGTCAAACAAACGATTTCGCTCGATGGGAAAGAGAGAAAAAATTATTATTATCATTATTATTAAAAATATGTTTTTTGTTTGTTTTTGTTGATTGTACGTATGGTTTACATGTTCATTTTTCGTCCGGGAAAAAAGAAATTGTTTTTCTTGTCGTGTTGAAATTTGTTTTCAATTTAAATTTCTTGTGTGTGTGTGTGTGTGTTCAATGACACACGTACAATAATAATAATACCGTGATGATGAAAGGTCGTCAGTGTTTTTTGTCCGAGGGAGAAAGAGAAAGAGAGAGGGAGAGGGAGAACAAAACCTGGTAACGATGTGTATGTGGAAAAAGGTTTAATCTTAAAATTTTTTTTTGTTTTTTTGTATTACTGTTTTTATTAATTTTTTTTTTTTTTTTTTTTAAATGCGAGTGCGTGTGTGCATGTGCGTGTGCGTGCGTGTGTATTGAAACCTCGGTGCAATTCGGTGAGGGAGTGACGTTGCAGCATATGCATCAAGGCTTTGTTCGAATCGGATTTTAATTTGTTATCAACGTCATCGTTAACGTTTGATGATGCTGTAGTAGTAGTAGTAGTAGTAGCGTGTTTGTTTGTGGGTTGGTAACACTTTTCCCTGTCGTGAACGTCGTCAGAATGAGAGAGAGAGTAAAACCGCACAATCAATGCAATTAATTATTATTATTATTATTATTATTATTATTATTATTATGTTCTTTATTATGTTCTCTTAAGGATTTTTAACCTTGTAATCTTTATTAAAATGGTTTTCTTTGCTCAAGGTTGATTGCCTACACGTTTGTTTCCGGGTCTCCGTAAAAATGTTTTTTTTTTTTTTCTTTTTTCTCCAAAAAAATCTAAAATTTTCTTTACATCTCTCTCTCTCTCTCTTTCTCTCTCTCTCACTCTTTCAATTTTTCGAAATTGATACGCGGGTTCGATACGAATTGTTTTGTCGTTTTTGTCGTTGTCGTTGTTGTCGTTGTCCTAAATTGTCGTGTGTGTTTGTTTATCATTTATTATTTCTTTCTTTTTTTGAAACGATGCTAATAAAAAATACCTTGAAATTTATTAATTGTTCGAACACAAACCGACATGGATCGGAATCGGGAGCGAAAAATCACTTTTGGGATTAATTAATTAATTGCAAGTTAAATTTCAAAAAAAAAAAAAAAAAAAAAAAAAAAAAAAGTTTGTTACTTGTTACTTTAAGAATTGAATTGTATTTTTTTTTTTTTTTTTTTTTTTTTTTTTAATATTCTGGCTGACAAAATGATTTTCATTCTGCTGTTTTCTTCTCTGACTTACGTACGTCTGGGAACAATCCAAAAGCTGCCAAGGCTGTTGAAAAATTTGGCATGACATTCCCAATTTATCCCAGTTTTCTATTTTATCATATTTATAAAAAAAAAAAAAAGAAAATCTTATCATTGTTTTTTTTATTTTTTTTTTATTTTACGCGTTGAATGACTTTTTATTTTCATTAGTTATTATTAATATTATTATTATTATTATTATTAAGTATCCCTTTCCCCTCCTCTTCTCGTCTGTTGTGTATATCCCTCCTTCCATTAATTTCATTTTCCCTCACAAGGTTAATTTTTATCGTCGTTAGGGAAGTGTTTGAAGAAGGAGGTCAAAAATAAAAAAAAATTGTTTTTCTGGAATTCTTTTTTTTATTAATGGTCGAAAGGTTGAATTAGGTTCGAAAAAGGAAAAGAAAAGAGAGAAAGAGAGTGAGAAAGGTAAAGACAAAGACGACAACAACGACAACGCAAAGTTGGTAGTGAGTTGCATTTTTTGCTGTTTTCTCTCTCTCTCTCTCTCTCACTCTTCACGTTGCATATAATCGCCTTCGTTTTTTTTTTTTTTTTTCCCTTTTTATTTATTACACGTTCGCCATATTAAGGTCATTTAAGAATTTTTTCAAATCTTAATAATTCAAATTCATTAGTTGTGTCGTTTGATGATTATATACAGGAAAAAAAATAAAAAATAAATAAATAAGTAGGAAATAAAGAAGAAGAAGAAGAAGAAGAAACGTGGCAATAATGTCTGTACAAAAAAATTTATTATTATTATTTTTTATTATTACATGCCCTTCTTTCTTTTTGTTTTTTTTTTTTTTGTGTGTCGTTTTAGTGGAAAAAACGAAACGTTCAACAGGAGACTTGTTGAAAAGTAATATTTTTGTGAAAATGAGTTGAAATAATATGATGAAATTCGAGTTAATTTTTTTTTTTTTTTTACTTCAGCAATTCAAGCATTTTTATGAAAAGGAAAAACGAACGCTTTTAAAAAAAAAAAAAAAAAATTCAGTACTCGAAAAAAAAATGATTGATATGATAATTTTGTCGAGAGTATCAATTTTTTCTCTAACATTCCAATTTCGTAACTAACGTCGTGTAAATAGAATCGAATTTGTCGTATTGCAAATCATATTTCAGCTTTTTATTATTATTATTATTATTATTATTATTATTTGTATTTTTTTTCGTTTCCCCCACGATGAGACATAGGGACGGACGGACGGTCGGTCGGTGATGAAATGTTGTTGCATTACAATTATTATTACATTATGGAATATTATTATTATTTTTTTTTTTATTTAGTTATTTAGGTTACTATGAAATCCGTGACGGACGGATTGAAATGAATGAATGAATGAATGAATGAACGAACGAACGAACATGTAGGTTTAAGATGGAACGCGAGATTCACGATGGACTTTACGAAACGTTAACTTTATTCCGGATAATTGATTTCAAAAAAAAAAAAAAAAAAAATTTTTTTTTTTTCTCTATGTGTGTGTTTGTTGTTGTTGTTGTTTCACCCCCCCCCCCACCACCACCACCACTCCCCTCTCCTTTCACCGCGTTTAAAATGACATTTAAATCCGGGAGGGAAAGGAAAGGGAAAAAAAAATTTTTTTCGGTTGCGTCAAATCATTTGTCATTGTTGAGAGCGGAAAGTTGAAAGAGTGATGAGAAAAAATTCAAGATTCCCCCACCCCGCGCCACCACCGCCTTTCATCAAAACATTTGCGATTTTCTTGTCGTGTTTGTTGGATAAGGCGTTGGGTTTAGGGGTGATGGACAAAATATGTCAGGCTGGATCCGCCACCGTCAATGGTTTGGCAAATTATTTTCTAGGTGAGGTTTTTTCAATATACACGTGGCGTTCTCGTTTTCTCTCTCTCTCTCTCTCTCTCGCGATGAAAATCACGTTTCATTTGCAATATGTTTTGGAAAAAAAATATTTTAAAATATTTAATTTATTAACTTTTATCATAATTGATTGTGTGAATTTTTTTTTTTTTTATAATTTATTGTCGCAAAAAAGCGTTTTGTTTTATCAAAATTTTCCACGTGCAACGTTTAACATAACTTTCATTTTAAGTTGTTGATTGACGTCATACGACTAAAATCAATAAGTTAAAAAACATCTTTTTTTTTCTTTTTTTCTTTTTTTCCTGATGTAACAAAAAGAGACAAAAAAAAAAAGAAAAGAAAAAATGAAAGAGTAAACTTTGTAAAAGGATAAAGATTAAGGATATAAAGAAAGAAAGAAAGAAGGAAAGAAAAAGAACAAAAAGGGATAAAAAAGAAAGTAAAAGAATAGTGTATTAAAAAAAGAAAAAAAAGTTCAAAAAGGTTTAATTTAAAAAAAAAGGAAAAAGGTGCTAAAGGAAAAAAAAAAAAAAATGTAAAAGAAAGGAAAAAAGTCTAATCGGATTAAGAAGAGAGAGCACACACTAGTCAGTGGTTTGTGTTTAACGTATAATATAGCGTGGCAACTTGCTACTAACCCGCTAATGACGTCAGAAAATTGATAACAATGGTTATCGGTGAGGACACCGCTGTACCTATGGTGCAAGAAGTCGGAGGAGTAGGAGGAGGAGGAGGAGGAGGTACGTTAACATAAAAATGTTGTTTCACAATCGTCGTTAATTTATTAATTTATCGTTTGGCTGATTCGATCGATCGTTCATTCGATATATCGAGATTATTGTTTCCAAAGTGATTGATTTTAAATAAGAAAAAATTATTAAGATGTAGATGGATGATGGTCGTCGCCATATTTTAATTTTTTTTCGGGGGGGGGGGTTATCCGGAAAATAGTTTTTCTTTTTTATTGTCATTTCGGTTTGTGCGAGGGAAGGGAGGGAGGGTTTTCAATATTTAAAGTGGGGGACTGTGGGATTATCACGCGGTGAAATTTTTTTTTTTTATTAACTGTATTTTATTTTATTTTTTAAATATTTGTTTACGTGACCTATGACTTATTGATGATCATTGCCGTAAAATAATTACACCGGAAATTTTAACTAAAGATTATTAATGAAATTTTGTCGCGCGACGAATAATAATAATACTAATAATAATACATAAAAGAGACATGGTAATTTTAATGTTGCTATTTGCTTTATTTGTTGGAAAGTTTTACTATTATTATTATTATTATTATTATTTTAAATTTCAATTATTTTGTGTAACCAAAACAGGTTTTTCCTGGGTAGTAGGTGACAAAAATAAATGGATAGATTTTTATATATTTTTATTTACTTATTTATTTATTTTTATTAATAATATTTTTAATTGAAAAAAAAAATAACAATTGCAATGTGATGAAATGTTTTTGGTAAATGGGTTAAAATATGTCCGTAAGGGTTTTTCTATCTCTCTCTCTCCCTCCCTCTCTCTCTCTCTTTCTCTCTCTCTCTCTCTCTCTCTCTCTCTCTCTCTCTCTCTCTCTCTCGCACTTCAGTTTGATTTTAACAATTTTTCCTTGGCTTTATTCAATTATTCGTTCCGAGAACACACAAAAAAAAAGAAGGTACGGTTGTCGGTTTTGTACTTTTGAACCCGAGGACTAAGAACATTCGCGTTCAACATTTGATTACGTGCAATAATTATTTGCCCTTGTTTATACATACTACCTGAGAGTTGTGCGTGTGTGCGTGTGAGTTTTAAGTTACGAAACCCGTGGAAAGGATATCAGTTTGTTTTTTTTTTTTTACTATCGATAATTGCATTGAAATGAAGAAAAAAAACAACAACAAATCGCCATATTTAAAAAAAAAAGAAAAAAAGTTTTTTATCGGTTTCGGTTAATGAACCAACGAAGTAGTTAGTCGTGCTAATATTTAATGCGGTTTTTAAACGTTCTGTTTTACGTTCTAAACGTCACGAACGTTTCGTCGAAACAAAAGAATAAAAAAAAAAAAAAAAGTGGGAAAAAAGAGAGAGAGAGAGAGAGTGAGAATAAAGAAATCTCATTCGAGGATTTTTTTTTTTTTTTTTTTTTTTTTTGTCGGACCTTGTAAAAATTAATTTTCCCTTTATTTTCATTTTCATTTATTGCAACCTTGTCGAGTGATGAGTGCATTTAAACGTGGGGCACACGAGTTACGAACTAAATTATTATTATTATTATTATTATTATTATTATTATTATTATTATTATTAAATTCCTATTGAACTTGAAAAAAAAATTTCAAAAGTTTTCCAAAGTGTGCACTCAAAAGCACTTTGTGCCAATTTAAAAAAAAAAAAGTTTTTTTTTTTACATTTAATCGTAAAAGTATACAAAAGTGCATCGGACCTGGTGGTGACCTTTAAAGTTGCCTTGACCCTCAAAATTTACCTAAACGGTACTTTGCGCAGGTTTGTTGTTTTTGTTTTTGTTTTTTTTTTTTTAATTTATTAAAGAGGACATGACGTGAATAATGATGTGTTTGAATGATAAGTTAAATATTGTCGAAATATAAGGCGAGACATTTAATCGTTTGAAAATTTAATTTTGGGAGAGAGGGGAATTCCTCCCTCCCTCCTCGCGCGCGCGCGCGCGCGCCATCTTTCGTTTAAAAAACCGCCGAAATGAAAATTTTTAAAAGTTTTTGGATTTAAATATGGCTGATTTATTGTGTGTAAAAAATTCGTAACGTAATCCAACTCTGTGTTAGCCTAATACTCGATGCCATTTTTATTATTATTATTATTATCAAGTCGGGGTTTTCTTGCTTTTCTTGCTTCCTGACTTTTGCTACTCGTTGTT
>NW_002987040.1:294036-301536 GCF_000006295.1 Pediculus humanus corporis
TTTTTTTTTTTTTTTTTTTTTTTTTTCGAACGGATTAAAAAAAAAAAAAAATTACGATGACCCGATGTCTGCCATACACTCCGCCGATTAATTAATAAACTACGTACGAGATATATCGCGAGATTGAAAATATGTTTTTTTTTTTTTAATAAAATTTATGTATGTATGTAACATAAGTAGTATTTAATTGTCAGGTTGCAGCTGGTAAAACATTTTTTAACCCTCGAAAAAAAAAAAAAAAAAAAAAACATCAAACTCTAGCGATGATTGTATTTATTAGTTTAGGAAATATATATAATAATAATTGGGTCACGTATCAGAACGTTTTCTCTCTCTCTCTCTCTCTGTCTCTCTCTCTCTCCACATGTACTTGGCGTAAGCTTACATAACAAATGCATTGACAAAAATAACAATGGGAAGATAATTAATGGCTGGGGGGAAGGTAGGGAGATAGGGAAGAAAAGTTTAATTCGTCTTAATGTTTACAATTGCAATTATTATTATTATTATTATTATTATTATTGTGAACGGTGAGGGGAAGAAAGAAAGAAAAAATGACGTCGAAAAGAGGGATTCGAAAAGACGAAAAAAAAAAAAAAAAAAAAGCAGACGACGACGACGTCGTCGTCGTCTACTCCGTTAACGTAAGAAATTTGCGTGAGTGGTGACGTCACAGCTTGGTCGAGCGGGATATCGATTTGTAAAGTCTCTCTCTCTCTCTTTCTCTCTCTCTCTCTTTTTCTCTCACTCTCGAAAGTGGTACACAGTTGAGGGACCGGATCGTTGAAAAACGTCGTGATTCCGTGTCAAAAGAAAAAAGAAGAAAAAAAACACGTTAGAATCTCGGTTGTTTTTTTTTTTTTTTTTAACGTTTTTACGTTTTTTTTTATTTTTTTATTTTTTTTTTACGGACGTAGTAAGAAATGACGAACGAACCGGAAATTAAGAGTGTAGAATTATTTTTCGTAAACGTTTTAAAAAGGGTTGTTTGTTTGTGACGAAACGAGAAAAGTTTAATGAAAAATTGTTTTTAACGAATATATATATGAAACTCTAATTTTTTTTGGTTGTTGTTGTTGTTGTTGTTGCGGTCAATATAAATATACGTGTGAGATAAAAGGGTAGGAAGGAAGGAAGAAAAAGAAAATTCGAGAATAAAATAGTTGTTGTGTGATATGTTCGCCATTCGCGGGCCGAAACAGTTTCGATTGATTTTTTTTTTTTTTCTTTCGAATTAGTGAAGAAGAAAAGTATATATGTATAAATAGGGCAATGAATAAATAGTCGAATGTTGGGGGGGGGGGGAAACGTCGAATGGATTCATTCGTATCGGATTTTTTTCCCTTCAATTTTCACACTCACACATGACCGAAAAAATTTTCACGACGTTTTCTTCATAGAAAATGATGATGAATAAAATCGATTTTTTTTTATGATATCACTCATCATCATGTATGAGACATTGTAAAAAAAAAAAAAGAAGAAGAAAAAGAAAAAGGAGGAAAAGGAAAAAAACAAACAAACAAACAAACAAACACGATACACCGGAGGGGGGAGGATATGCCTTGGCGTTAAAGTTTTTTTTTTTTGTGTAAAAGGAAAAAATGGTGACTCGATATTCGACGCTGGGGGGCAAAGAACCCACGATTCATTGTTTCGTACCTGGTTATAATCCCCAATTGAGGCTATTGTCAACGACGCCCAGTAATAGTAGTAGCAGTGGTAGTGGTGGTGGTAGTAGTAGTAGTAGCAGTAGTAAGTAAAACACTTTGAGTGAAATATCGTCGTGAATTGAATATTAATATTTATTTATTTATTTATTTATCGAAAAGGAAAAGGAAAAAAAAAGAAAAATGGTTGCAATTGTATAATGTCCTTCAAATTAAAACGCGAAATTACTTTTTAATATCTTTTTTTTTTAGTTATTATTATTATTATTTAGCTAACTGCAAAATTTTTAATGCATTGATGTGTTTGTACGTGTACATGTGCGTGTGTCTGTGCGTGCGTGCGTGCGTGTAAATTTTCTTTGGTAAAAAAAAACTGAAAGCTATTGATTTTTTTTTTGTTTTGTTTCAAGTCTAATTACGACCGATTTGCTTACTTTTTTTTTTTTTTTTAGGAGAAGTGCCTGCTTTCCATGGTAGCGGCACATCAGGAGGAGGACCCGGAATGAGGGGATTGCACCACGCCCCTCCAACTCAACCTCCTACACCCCCAACGTCTCAAGAAATCAAACAACCGCCATCTCACATACCACTGCAAGCACATCAGATGCCTCCTCAATCAGGTTTGAATTTAAAAAAAGAAAAATTTGTTTTACGTACTAAACATGAAATTAGGCATGTTTTTACGTGGTATAAATTATTTAATTAACAATAATGATGATGATGATGATTCTCGTTTGAACAGGTGGACAGATGATGCAGTATTCAATGCCGGGGACAGGTCGTGGAAGCACTCAACAAGCTTCGTTTTTTCCATCGAGAGTGCCACCTGGAAGTCAGAGGATGGCCGCTCATGGAAGACCGTCTGTAGTTATGTCCAATAGTGCTCAGTCATTCATGTCCCAACCGGTATTTAAAAAAAAAAAATTTTTTTTAAATATTTAATTTCTTTTTTCGTTTTTAATTTATTTTATTTTCGAAATTTTTTTTTTTTTTTTTTTTCCTTTACAGGTGGTACAACCTGTTTACCAAGGGCATGTTTTGTCGACTCAAATGTCTGGTCAAGGGCCCGTCTTTGTAGCTCCTCCGATGAACCAACCTTTTCCGATTCAACAACCGAGACATTCAAGCGGTTCTTTTTTCCCCACTCCTCAAATATTGATGCCGCAGCCTACCGTGTACACGCACTACCCCCAGCAAAGTCAGTCGAAAACTTTAATTACAAAAATTTGTTTTATAAGGAAATTGTAAACAATTTCCTTTTGCGGAGATTCAAAGAATTTTCTTTTTTTTGTTTTTTTTTTTAGTGTATTACGCACAGTCCATACAACCGATGTCTAGGGCGGGAGGTCCAGCACCTAATTCTCAGGGTGCTGCACCTGCTCAGCCACAAATCCGTAAGTCTTCATTTTTTTAAATGGGGGGTACAAATAAGCTATAAAGACAAAATTCGTTCGTTTGTTGAGTTTTAGGAAGAGAATTGAAATTCTCATGGCGGTGAAGCGGAAGTTTTCTTTTTCTTTTTTTTTTTTTTTTAATGAAACATAAAAAAAATATTATTCTCACATAAATATTTAAAAGAGAATTTTTAGAAATTTTTTTTCGAAAGTAGATTCATTACTTTTACTTAGGGAAAAGATGTTATTTATTTATTTTTATTTTATTTTATTTATTTTTTCTAGTTTAAAAAAAAAAAAAAATTAATAAAATGGGAAATTGCCATTTTTTAACATCATTATATTACCGTGTGTTAAAAAATTTTTTTTTTTTTTTTTTAAATTAATAATAATAAAAATAAAAACTTTCGTTTTCCAAAAGATCCATGGGAAATTTTTTTTTTCTCTTATTTTATTATATCTTTCGGGGGGGGGGGGGGTAAAAAATCTCGCTCTCATTATTGTTTGTCCATATTCCAGCAATGACTCTCCAGCCGATTTCGGGTCACAGTGGCGCCATGATACCCAATCCGGGAGTTACGCAGCAAGTTAAACCTCGCATTAAAAAATTGCTTACCATTATCGATCCGGACAATGGGAGAAACGTACTCGAAGATATTAATGATAATGATCACGTTTCATCAAGGTCGGGAGATTTCAGCGCTAGGCAAACACCACAACTCGTAAGTATTATTATTATTATATATATATATACGTCGTTAAATGTTTTTAGCCCTCCCTTACTTGCCCCCCATTCACCCCCACCCCCCATTAAATGTCCACGGTAAACCTTTCGAAGAAAAGGGTATAATGTTTCTATTTTGGTAATGTACGTAGTTATTATTATTATTATTATTACTATTATTTTTTTTAATAAGTACATTTTGAATTGCGCGTTTTGTTACGCGAAAATTTCTCTTTCTCTCTCTCTCTCTCTCTATCTCTATCTCTCTCTTTCTCTTCGTTTTATATGTTTTTTATTTCGTACCGGATTCATAGGAAAGGCAAGTAGTTTATGATTATTATTATTTCTCCTTTTTTTTTTATATCTCTCTCTCTCTTTCTCTCTCTCTTGTAATAATTTGGATTTCCAAAAGTCGAAGGTTTTTAAAAGGCTTTATTTTTTTTGGGGGGGGGTGGGAGGGGGAGGAGAATAAAAAAAAATTAATAGTTTCACATAGGATGAACAAGGAAACAGGTTTGTTTTATTAATTCTACGTAATAGAAAGGAAGGGGGTCAGGGTGGGGGTGGGGGGCAAAATCGATGGATAAAACAAACAATTATAGGTAAAGGGTTAACGATTAAAGGTAAATAAAAATTTAAAAAAATCTTCGACAAGAGGAAATCCAACCACGTTCGCAAAAAAAAAAAAAATTCAAAATATTTTAATTGGAATGATTAAGTTATTATTATTATTATTTATTTATTTTTTTTTTATTTTAAAAAACACGTGGTTAAAATATTTATACATATATAAAGTACAAAAAAAAAACTCGACCGTTACATTAATGCCGATGATATGAATCTTCATCTAAGAACGAGATTTTTTTTTTTTTTATTTATTTTTTAAGCCGGTTACGATAATCGATCCCGACACCGGCAGAGATGTAACTAATGATTTTAAAAACGAGAATTCTTCGTCCAAATTGCAAGGGTCTAATGAAAGGATGTACCAAGATACGACTGTAAGTACTACTACTACTACTTCCATGGGGGAATTTATGTTGGTTTTTGTTTTGTCTTTTTTTTTTTTTTTTTTTTTGCTCTTGATTAAATATGGCGCATATACGAAAAATACGATTTGAAAAGAAAAAAAAAATTGTAATTTTTTATATATGATACGTACATGAATATCTTTTAATATGGTACTCGATCGATCTCTATAGTCTCTTCCGGTTGTGAAAAAAAAAAAAAAAAGTAAATTTTAAGTAGTAGTGAAAAGATGTTTGATTATTACTTTACACGTTATGCACACGCACACGCACACGTGTGAGTTATTGCTTAGACGCGAGTGTGTAATGTGTACGTGTGCGTGTGGCTTTTTTTTTGTTAAGATTTCAGGTAAATAAAATTTTCTATTTTTCTAGCAGCTGCGCATCTTTTTCTACTAATATTATTATTATTATTATTATTAATATTAACATTAACACGTGCAAAACTGAAATTTACTTTGTCATTAAAATCAAAATTGTTCAGTTGGTACCGCTCCCTACCCCTCAAAAAATTTTTTTTTTTTTTTTTTTTTTTTTTTAATAGCGTGATCAAGTCATTGTTTGTAGCGTAGTTGTTGTTGTTGTTGTTGTTGTTGTACACACCGAGTGTAAAAGAAAAATTAATAAATTAATAAATTAAGTATAAATATTTAATATAAATTAATTATTATTATCATTATAATACATATAAATATACGATTTAGTAATAACTTGATTAGTTTGTCGTCTTGGTTAGGCTTGAGTTTTTTTTTTGTTGACTAATTTTACAAAATCGTTAATACCTTAATTATTTGTTATTTTTATGTGAAAGATATTAATAATAATTAATAATTTAAAAAAAAAAAAAAGTTGTGGTCCTGTTTGAACAAACTAATATAAATTTAATAAATTGTATTTGAATTTTTATTTTTTGAAGAATGCCGGGCAGAAGACTGATCAAGGTGTTGCAGCAGAATTTGCTACCCGCGTAGCCATCGCTGCCAGGGTCGATCATTCGAGATCTCCTAATCCGGTGGCTTTGCAAAAGTCATCTTCGAGAACTTCAAATTATTCAGAGAGTGATTCGCAACCTTGTCCCGAACCTCAGATAACAAATACGCCCTGTAAGAACCGATTCATTAACTTACGTTCACTATTATTATTATTATTATTATTATTTATAATTGTGGGTGATTAAATCGTTTTATTTTTTGGTTTTAAAGGTGTGTCGCCTTCTAAGTTAGATTCTTCGATAGATAGTGCATCGAGCGAAAATCAAATTGTAGAAAATAATATAACGTATGATGGTAACCAACCTGGTGGAATGGTACGAGGGGGTTGGCCACCTGTGCTGTCGGGAGCTAACATGCCTGTGGAAATAATGCCAGTGTCCATTCATCCCGGAATGATGATTCCAGATGAAATGGTGAGAGCTGGTTCAATACCTAACCAGTCTTCTAGAGAATATCCAGTAAGATTTTCTTTTTTCTCTTCTTCTTCTTACATTAAAATGTGAATGAGTGAGGAAAATTTTTCTGTCATTTTTTTTATACATGTTATTTGAATTTCAATTTTTAGTCTGTGCAACAGCAACCTCAATGGGTTCCCGATAACAATACAGTTCCAGTACCAATTATAATTAGTGAAGAATCTGCCGCCCAAGTGGAGGCTCCAACTCGCCCAGAACGAATCACTCCAGTGGTTAGCGCTCTGACTCAAGGTCCGACTGTCGAAATCAGTCACAGACCTCAGAGAGAACAGTTTCCAGTCCTTGGCAAAGGTCATCAGCAACAGAGTCCGGTGAAACGAAAGCAACAGAGGTCGGAACAATCTCAGGAACAAACGGAAGTCAAAGTAAAAGACCACCAGCAGCAGCAGTCGTCTTCAAAAGTACAGGCGACTCAGTCTGCTAATAAGCACAAATCGACGACGTCGACGACGACGACGACGACGAACGCGCCGACCGACAGTAAAAAGCATCAGCAGCAAACTCCTCAGGACAGTGACGAATACGTGCAATCTGTACAGACGAAAACAGTTAGCGAACCAAAAACGATAACGATTAAAAAAAATGATAATGATAATTCCGGAACAAAAACTAAATCAGATGACAGTTTAAAAAATAAAGAAAATAATAATTTAGAAACAAGGAATTTAGAAAATGAAAAAGATGTCGTTCATGAAAGTAATTGTAGTAGTAAAAGTGAAAATGTCAAGTGCGACGTCGTATCGAAAGAGCCAAAAGACCGTTCTCCGGTTCCTCCGTCTTTCGAGGAACCCTCTGGTAAAAAATCGGAAGAGGAAGAAAAGACGGCATCGACCTCCTCCTCCGTCAGTAGTAGTAGTAGTTGTGTTCCTGAACCGGAAGTTGTTCCGGCACCCGCGGAAGACAATGCTTCGTTGAAAACAAACGGAGACGTCACGACCGAAGAAGAAGGTAAGTCAAAAATTAAAAGAATTTTGTTCAGAAATTTGAGACTTGAAGCAAAAGTAAGTAAGTAAGTAAGTCAAATTCCGATGGGGGTCACGAGGTTTTCCATGAGGTTTTAAGGTAAGAGAGTGGGCGGTGATTTTGTTGAGAGAGTGTTTAGGTAAAATCAAACCGTTGTGATCATCATTATTGAAAAGGATGGGGGTATATATGGGTTCCTTCGGTTAGTTGTTTTATACCATCTCCATCCCAAAACGGATTTTCTTTAAATGAA
>NW_002987040.1:311536-322387 GCF_000006295.1 Pediculus humanus corporis
ACACGGGAGTTGGCGATCTTGGGCAAAAATGAAAAACATTTTTTTTTTTTTTTTTTTTTTAAATTTCATTTATTTAGTGCATTCTTTACGGTCGGATTCATCGCATTAAATTAATACGCGAAAAAAGTTTTTGAATTGAATCGGAAGTGATTGTGATTATTATTATTATTATTTAGGCGGGGATGCTGCGTGGAATACATAAAAAAAAAAATTGTACCATTACGGGAATGGAACATGTGGCGTGTTTGACGACGACGACAATTTAACGTGTCGTAAGGTTATGAAAGAAAAATAATAATAATAATAATAATAATAATTGGCTTTTTTTTCCTTTTTTTCGTCGTGGAAAATCGAGAAGAAGAAGAAGAAGAAATGGCGGACGAAAACAATTGCGTGTTTTTTTTTTTTTTTTTTTTTTTTTTTTTGCTTTTCGGGAATTTCGGGATGGATGCGGCGGATGTTAAGGTCAAATCGTTTTGCTCATTTTAATGTCGAAAGAAAAATTCTTTTGCTTTTTATATAAAGTAATATTATAAAGAAAAGAACGTCCTTGTCAGACTACTTCCAGAAAGGGAAAGGGAAAGGAGGAAGGGAGGGAAGGACTTTCCAAAATTGTGAAATCGCACGCGGTTGTTTGCAATAGAGAGAGAGAGAGAGAGTTTTTTGTTTGTTTGTGTTTGTTTGTGTTTGTTGGTAGCAGTCGAGTCTGGTTTTTCGACGAATCGTTAAAATTCTTGACCTATTTTTTTTTTTTTTTTTTTTTTTTTTGAGCAGGTGGTCAAAGTCATTTTTTTTCTTTTCTTTTTTACCTTATGCGGATCGATGGAAAAGGATGGGGAGGAAGGGAGGAAGTGGGGGAGGAAATTCGAACGCCGGCAGCGGGCGCGGCGGTTACGTTCCTGTTCGTTTAAGGACCATTTCGTTGTTAATTGATTTCTTTCGGCCCTTTTCGCTTTTATTTTTGTATATTGACGTTACGTAACGAAGAAAGTTTTGGATCGCGAATTGTAAAAAAATTGCGTTTTTTTTTTTTTTTTTTGCGTCACGCTCACACGCATATCGATATATCGATCGATCGAAGTACTCGAAGAAGTTTCGAGTCGAAGTATCGCGATTGTTTTCGTCCTTTGATCTTTCGAAAATGGATTTCTGATTTTGGTCCAATTATTTTTTTTTACCTACAAACACGGACATCAGTATTCTGCGTATAGCAGCTTTCTCTCTCTCTCTCTCTCTCTCGCACGGTGACGTTGGTTTGGCCCCATAACAATGACTCACGAATAAATTCGTACTACTATTACGGGGGGAAAGGGCGGGGGAGGGATGATGAAGAAAAGACAGTTACAAAGGAGGAATGGATGACAGTATGGTGGCGTTTTTTTTTAAAAAAAAAAAAAGTTGTTGGCGTTTGTTTGTTTGTTTGTTTGTTTGATGTTGTGTCCTTTGACAATGACAAAAACCTCGCAGCATACATACACAAGACGATTTACACCAGAGAAATCGACTGTGATCGATTGTTTGTTATACGTTTTGTTTGTCGTTTGACATTTTGAAGACGCGACGTGGCACACTCACTCACTCACTACTCGTTCATCTTTTAATCAATTTAATTAAAGTTTTTTTAGGTTTATCTATAGTAGTCACGGACTATCTTTGTTTGTTGATTTTTTTATTTTTTTTTTTATTTTTTGTAAGGTAATGATACGGCGTACGGCCTTGATAATCATTTTTGCTACGTACGAATGTACGAAAATCATGCGTGCGTTTTCTCTCTCTCTCTCTCTCTCTCTCTCTCTCTCTCTCTTGGAGCAATCGCTTAAAAAACAAATCGAATTATAATATCGTTGTGGTTTCTTTTGGCCCAGGGGAGGGAAGGGGAGGGAAGGGAAGGGAAGGAAAGTCGTGAAAATCTCATTTGTAATTTAAAAAAATGAAACATTTGCATTTGAGATTTTGTCGTCGGTGAATTTGAATTCGTGTGTGTTTAAATGTCGTTTGTGCGATGATCTTTTCGACTTTTTTCACCCTTTCCCCCGCCCCCCTGCACACACACACACCCCTCCCTCCTTCTCCCCACTGCAAATGATGCGATTGTAAAATTAATAATCCTCGAATTGTATTAATAATGTAAATAAATTTGTTCATATTTAATTTTGTCTCGCGTATCATATCATCATCATCTGAAATGATCTCATTCTATCTCTCTCTCTCTCTCTCTCTCTCTCTCTCTCTCTTTGAATACGATGGAAAATGGATTTTTCTCTTCATTCATTCATTCATTCATTCATAAAAACTATAATGAATGTAAATGCGTTTGAGTTTTTAAACGGCTCGTAAGGTTGTTTGTTGTAAACCGTATGGATCTTTTGATGGCGCGGCACTTGACATACGATCGAAAAAAAAAAACGTTTTTTTTTTCTTAAATGAATAACGTAAAGTAAACGAAATGTAATTTGCAGGTGTTTACATGTGGACATGTTGAAATTTTGAATTTTATTATTATTATTATTATTGCGGGTGTTTATTAATTAAAAAAGAAAAAAGTGACATGATGATTTTTTAAAAAAAAAATGATAAAAACTCATACAAGGAAATCAAGTTTGTGTCTTTTGGTTTTTTTTTTACTCTATGTTCACGTACATATGAATAAGTGATTGTTATAATAATAATAATAAAAATTAATAACATGGAGGACTGGAGAAGTTCTAATTGTTTGGCAAACGGGTACGAACATTATGCAAACTATAACGGTCGATCAAGTTGGAGCGGTCGGACGGACCGGAGGTCTCACAACAGGAGTACCAATAGTAGATCTTCGAGCAGGCCGAACAGTCGAAGAGGATCAAACGATTTCGCATCGAATGAGTTTTTAGGTACGAGAAATGAGAGAAAAGTCTTCCCCCCCCTCCCCGTAACGAAATTGGAATTTCAAAACAAATCAACGTGCGTGCGTGAGTGCGTGCGTGCGTTAACATCATAATAATATTGTTCGCTTTCGTTTGTTCGTTTGTTTGTTTGTTTGTTTTTGTTTTGTTTTTTGTTTTTGCGCACTCGTCGTTTTGTGTGGCGCCCGTGTCAATTTTTTCTTTCTTTTTTTTTTACAAAAAAAATAATGGTGATGATAATAATAATTACTAATGAATATTATTTACATTTTCCTTTCAAGGATTCTAACGTCGTTGAGTTCACGTCGTAAATGATGTTATGTAAATGGAGTGTTTGTCGTGTGAAAACGTATAAATAACACTGCGTTTAAAATGTAACAATCTCTGTTACGTGTGTTTTGTTTGTTTGTTTGTTTTCTCTCTCTCTCTCTCTTTCTCTCCTTCTCTGATGGAATCAGATTTGCTAAGAAAGAATCAATTAAAACCGTAACAATTTGTGTGTGTGTGTGTGTGTTTGTAAGTGACGTAACATGACGTATTGTTGCCTGCTTTATAAGCTTTTATTACTGCATTAAAGTCGTTAATACGTTGTTTGTTGTTGTTGTACTGATGTCATTCGTTTCAAAGAATGAAATTTTATTATTATTATTATTATTATTATTATTTGCAAAGAAGATGATGTGAAAAACGCCCGTCCGTATTGGACGAATAAAAAAAAAATTTTTTTTATGTACCTATAAAATAATACGGGGGTTTGTTTGTCTGTTTGTTTGGTTATTCGTTTGTTGCATGGTTTTATTTTTAACCGAAATGAATGTAACAAAAGCATTTTTTTTTTTTTTAAAGGGGGGGGGGGGAAATTCATTGTAATATGGCATTATTTTTAGGTATTGAATGTCAAAAAGGGAGATTTATATATATATATATATATATATCATTTGACGAAGACTAACGCACACACGCACAAAAAAACATAAAAAACATTAAAAAATTAAAACAGCTTCCTCTTAATAATAATAATAATAATAATTTATTTTTAAAACGATAACACAGCAAATGAATAATTTTTTTAAAAAATAGAAAGAAAGGAAGGAAGGAAGAAAGAGAGGGAAAGAAAAAACAGGCTAATTAATTTTTTTTTTTTTTTTTTTTTTTTTCATAGCTAATATAAATGCATTTTTGTTGTTTGTTGTTGTTGTTGTTTGATATTTACTCCGGTATATGATAGATGTAAAAAAAAAAAAAAAATAACGGGGCGGCTTTAAGGAGGGAAGGGAAGTCGATTCGATTTTCCTTTTTCCACACATGCATCGTAAGTTAATAATAATGTTTTTTCATTATAATTTATCACACACCAGAAATGGTAATAAATTCATTCGCGAAAGAGGAGTAGGAGGAGGAAGAGGAAGAGGAGGAGAGGATGTTTCAGGTTGGCCTTGGCCGATTTCAAATGTGTAATTTAAAAAAAAAAAAATTTTTTTCTTTATTATTAGAAATAATGATGATAATAATGATGATGGTAATAAATTGTTTAATTCCGTGGCTTTCTATCGTGATATATCGATAAAAAAGAAGAATGAATGAATGAATGAAAGCTACGCTTTTGGCTTTGGGTTTAATAATAATAATAATAATAATAATTTTTTTTTCTCTCTCTCTCTCTCTTTCTCTCTTTTAGCTAAGTCAAACAACCAAAAGTCAAAGCCCGGCAATAAGAAGCCGGCACAGTCCAAAATGAGGTTGGAGTCCAAAGAAATGAAAAATGCAGAGCCGGACACGCCTGCCGCGGTCGAAGCGACTCCGTCCGCGCCTCCTCCGGCACCGGAAAAAAGTACAGCATCATCCGCTGGAACAGTTATTAACGATCAGGGTGAAAAAACCGAGGTTGGTAACTATGATGATGATGATGATGATGATGATAAATTGTCGTGAAAATTCAATTTGGAAAATGACTTAAGTAGAACAATGATAATTAGTCATGTTCCAAGTCGTGTCATGTCAGCACTCCCACTACTATTACTACTACTACTGTCAATATGCGAGAGACACCTAAACCGGTTTTTTTTTTTTTTTTTTCCTTTTCTACTAGCGTTAATGATGACAAAAAACATTAGGACGATAGTAAAGCTTTTTTATGATAAAGTTTTGTGTTCGTTGCCAAAAGGATTCTGATGATTTAAATAAATTTATGATTGTTAACGAGCACAAACAAACAAACGCGACGCCGTGTAACATTAATTTTTTTTTTTTTTTTAATTAGCAGCCGGCGGAAGAAACAACGGCCAAAGACGACAGCAAAGAAAAAGAAGATTTGATGGTAGCCGCGAAAAATGAAAATAATAAGCAGGCGGCGGCGGCGGCGGTGGCGACGACGATGACGACGACGACGACGACGTCGTCGACGACGGTTACTACTTCGGTTAAAACAAACGACGCTGCTCCGGCGATAGCTAATAAAATAGTTTTAAAATACAATTACGAAAGCGGTGAGTTGAAAGCGGTGACGTGGGTATGACGTCATTTAATAAGTTAAAGTCGTATATACGTATGTATGTGTTTGTTATTGTTGTTGTTGTTGTTGTTGTACAGATCAATGGAGTCCTCTTAATCCGGATGGTAAAAAAAAATACGACAGACAATTCATAATGGGTTTACAAAATCAACCGCAATCCTTGCGTAAACCTCCGAATTTTCCAAGTTTAGATTTGTTAAGCGATAGTAACAAACAGCGGCCTTTTGATAGAAACGCCATCAATTCGATGAATAGAAGTCACGTCGATAACATATATCCATCGTTTGCGAATAAAAATTCGAGTCAACGTGGCGTGAGTAGTAGTAGTAGTTTATTATTATTATTACTTGGTTCTCTCTCTCTCTCTCTCTCACTCTCACTCTCACTCACTTACTTTTTTTGGGGGGAGAGAAAGAAAGAGAGAGAGAGAGAAACTGGTAAGGTGGTTATTAATTTTCTTCCATCTTCTTCTTTTAACAGCAAACTCTTCCGAAGCGGGGAAGTCAACAGGGAAAAACGAAAGCAGCTAAACCGACTGTTGTTCAAGTCTCACTTCAGCAAGACGTCAAACTTCATGAGACGGAAAATGCATGGAAACCGACGCGCATCACCGAACCTGTTAATAGGACTGATGAAGAAGTCGAGACTGAAGTAAGTTTTAAGTTTTTTTGTGGTTCTTTTTAATATTACACTCGGTGGGATATTTTTAATGTTAAAGGTGTGGAGGGGAGGGGGTTACATCATCCGTTTCCATTAAAATTTTAATCGCGGTTATATTTGGAAGAAGCGTTAAGTAGATTTTGTGTTTAAAGGGGTTAGTTGTTATTATTATTATTATTATTAATAGAATGAAAGGAAGGGAATGGGGGAGGAGGGGGCGGGAAGCGAGAGCAAAGGGGGGGAATATTATTATTATTAATGGAAATGTACGATGACGTAGAATATTTATAGAAAAGATTGGAAAGGGAAGAATTATAGAGGGGAGATTCCTCCACGTCTTCGGGAAAGACATGGAAGGAGGAAAAAAGTAAGAAAAAGGAAAGAAAAAAGAGAAAAAAAAAAAAAAAAACGACAAAATTGATGATGAAATATTTAACCTATGCCACCATGATGGAGTTGTTTTTTTTATTCAAGCTCAACAGGACTGATTTTTTTTGTCGTTTTTTCCCTTTCGCCCTTCGCTCGCCCCCCCCCCTTCCCCCCGGTAAATGTTTTAATGATAATGATGTGTTTATCATTTTCCAGGCATTGTATAAACGAGTCAGAGGCATTCTGAACAAGTTGACTCCAGAGAAATTTAGTAAACTCGTTGCTCAGGTTCAAACACTTCCAATTGATAGTTCAGAGCGTCTTAAAGGCGTTATTGACCTAGTCTTCAAAAAGGTTTGTACCTTAAATTTTGTTTGTTGTGGTTGTGAACCCATTACGTGCGCGTAATGAATGATGAAAATCTTTTAATTAATTAAACGTCGAGTTTAAGAGAAAACAATGAGTTTACGTTTTTACGCCAAAAGGATACTGATGATGCTACGAATGGGTTTTAATATTATTATTATTATTAATTTGTTTTCTCTCTCTCTCTCTCTCTCTCTCTTTCTCTCTTCATCTCGCCATTTTTTTTTTTTTTTTTTTTAAATTTCAGGCTGTCGACGAACCAAGTTTTTCGGTGGCTTACGCTCAAATGTGTCGTACCCTCCATAAAATGGAAGTTCCTAGCGATCAGAGTCGTCAAGCGGGGAAAAACCAACCGGAAAATTTTAGAAAATTGTTGCTCAATAAGTGTCAGGAAGAATTTGAGAAAAACACGGCGGCGGAATTGAAACGGGACGAAAGGTTGAAAGAAATAGAATCGGAAACGGATCCGGATAAGAAAAAAGTGTTGCAATTGGCGTTCGAAGAAGAGGAAAGACGGATAAGAATGAGATCCGTGGGTAACACTCGGTTCATCGGAGAACTATACAAATTGCAAATGTTGACGGCGAGGATAATGCACAATTGCATTGTTCAATTGCTCGGTCAGGGAGACGAAGAAAGTTTAGAATGTTTATGCAAATTACTCACGACCATTGGTCAGGGTTTGGAAAATCAAGGAAAATCTAAAAGTGAAAAAGGAAACGAAGATAAAGATAAGGTGAGGGGGGAGAAGAAGGAGGAGGGTGACGACTCGCCACACCGATGAGTATTTTTTTTTTTTTTTTTTTAAATAAATTTTGTTTCTTTACAGTTGCCGGACCTGAACGATTATTTTAAAAAATTAAACGACATAGCCAAAAATAAAGGGTCGGGAAAGGTTTCTAGTCGAGTTCGATTCATGATTCAAGATTTAATTGATTTGAGAGCAAATAAATGGGTTCCGAGAAGGTTTGTGCCTTTTTTTTTCTCTCTTTCTTTCTCTTTCTCTCTCTGTCTCATTCGACGTACGTTAAAATGATGATGTTTTGTTTTTCTCCCTACATTATTCTACCCATGAATGAATTCTCTTTGTAGAATTCGAGTGTGTAAAATTATTTTTTTTTTTACTGATGAATATGCGTACACGTGAAAGTTTTTTCACCATTTTCTCTCTCTCTCTCTTTTTAAATTTAAAAAAAAAAAAATTTTCTTGTATTTTTCCAATCAGAAACGAGTCTCAACCTAAAACGATAGATCAAATCCAGAAGGAAGCCGAACGTGAAAATTTACAAAATTTAGCATTGAACGCTTTTCAAGATAGAAACAAAAGGCAGGACATGAGGAATTCGGTCGACGGTAGAAAAAGTTTGTATATTGTTTATATATATATATATTATTTCAATTCGTTCGATTATCGATCGATCGATTGATTGATTGATTGATTGATTGATTTTTTTTTTTTTTGCTCTCAGGGGGCACACCCGACAGTTCCGGATGGACGACGGTCACGAATTCTCAACCTAATAAGAGTAGATTAGTCGTAGAATCATCTAAATTGAAATTAGATCAGAGCGATGTTGAAGTCGCATCGACGTTAAGTTTAGGAAATAGGTACGTGCGTGTGTGCGTGTGCGTGTGCGTGTGCGTCGGAATGGTGATGATGATGATGATGATGATGATGAAATCCTTTGACCACGTGAATGTTTATATTATATTGTTCCTTGTAGGAATTTGTTTATGTGGGGTCCAAACGCTTCGAGTGGTAAAATGGACGACAAAAGGTCTTTATCCCAATTGGGCACGAATAAATTTGCCGTACTTTCAACTTCGAACATTGGAAGTTCGGGTTCGAAAGGTTCATCAATGGAAAAGGATGGAATGAATTCGTTTAAATTGTTAGATGGTAAGTTGACTTGAATCGATTCGTCGATTTAAATCGAAACGTGTATCGATCGAGATTCTCGATATCTATAAAAAAAAAAATCGAATATATTGCTTCGATGATTACGTAAAATGAATAATGAAAGTAGTGATCTTAATTTTTGTAATTGAAGAGAAATCGATGAGAAAAAAAATGAGAAGCAGCTTCTTTCCGGTTTTTTTTTTAAATTTTTTTCTTTCCCCCCCCCTCTCCCCGAAACTACTAATTTGTTTTTTTTTTTTAAAATTTTCCTCAGATGATGTTAGAACGTCCAAGAGTAAAAGTCATCAGGATCAAAGTTCGAGATCGAGTTCGAGGGAATCGGCATCGTCGAAACGTGATAACAACAACAGGTTCATGAGTCCGACGAATAACAAATCGAACAGTGGTAAAAATCAACCATCATTTCCGGTCACTCCGGCTCCACCGGATACTCTGTCCAAAGAACGCTACGAAAACGCGGTCAAACAAACGAAATGCTTACTCGAAGAATATTTGAGTAATTTAGATTTAAATGTGAGTTTTCTATCTCTATCTATCTCTCCCTCTTGATTCTCTTGGTGATATGACGTCATATTTTCTTTCCTTTTTTCCTTTCTTTCAGTACGCGTTAAAAGAATTGGAAGAAATTCCAAACGCTTTCATAAACGATTTCATTGGAATCATATGTAATGACGTATTGGAGAAAAAAGGATCCGAACCTAAGAGAGCCGTCGGGGTTTTAATGAATTATTTCATTACGTGTAAAAGTATTTCCAAAGAGCAATTTCTCACGGGGTAAGCATGCGGGTGAATTAGAGGGGTGGGGGTGGGGAAGAAGAAGAAGAAGGGTGTACGTCAGGTAAATCATCATCATCATCATTATCATTTTTTTTAATGATTTTTCAGGCTGTCGGAATTGGTGAAAACATCAGACGAACTCCTTCTCGACATGCCCTGCTTTTGGAAATACCTCGCGGAGATATTGGTCGAAATGTGCGCCAAGGAAGTGATCAATTTCAAGGATGTTGCAAACGCGATGGCTCCCAAACAGGGATCCCAGGACAGTGCCAAATTCTTATCGATATTGATAAAATTATTGGTCGAAGTGAAGGATATGAGTTGGGTCAAAGATCGTTGGGTTCACTCGCAAGTCTCGCTCACGGATTTCATCAACGAAAAAGACGTTAATAATTTCGTCAAGCAAAACGTGAGTTTTTTCCCCTCCCCCTCCTCTCCCCCTTCCCCTCTCTCTCTCTCTCGCGATTAACCGTAGCAAATTTATTTTTTATTTTTTGATTTTCGGGGGAATTTTCCAGAACGTGGAATTCATGTTGAGTAAAAACATTAAAAGCGAATTGAGTCGATTGATATCGTCGAGAGTCAATTGCAACGAAATAATGACGTGGGTGTCGAAAAATTTAGGAGAAGAAAGTAAAGAACCGTCGTTTGTGAGAACTCTCATGACAGTTTTGTTGGAAGCCGTCGTCACGAGTAAGATATCGATATATCGATATATCGAATCGTTTGATTCGATATATATATTTATTTAACAGTTTGTATATATATATATATCTCTATCTCTCTTTTTTTGTTTGAATAGAAGGTCAAAATTCGTCGTCGTATAAATTCGATCAAGAGCTTTTAACATCCTACGAATGCCTTATATTACGTTATACGAATCAACAGGAAAATTTAGAGTTACCATGTCTTTACGCCGTTCAAGCTTTTGTACACAAGTTGGAATACCCGCAAGCCATTCTCCATAACATTTTCCAATATTTGTGGGATTCGACGTTGATAGCGAGCGAAACATTTAAAACGTGGCGAAATTGTAAAAATCCACAAGAGCAAGAGGGTCACGCCGTTTGCGTCGCTTCTCTCACATCGTTTTTCACTCACATGGAAGAATCCGAGACGGAAGACGAATCTTGATCCTGGAAAAGCAACAACAAATAGAGAGAGAGAGAGAGAGAAAGAAAAAAAAAAAAATTTTTTTTTTTTTTCTTTTCTTTTCTTAATTTTTTTTTTTTTTTGAAGTGAGTGCAAATTGGCAAACCTGTTTCGCGTGGTCGTGATGACGTAACAAACAGCCGACTAATTTTCTCCTTTTTTTTTTCTTTTCTTCAGTTTAGGTAAAAAAAAAACAAACCATTCAGCCG
>NW_002987040.1:322407-329223 GCF_000006295.1 Pediculus humanus corporis
ATTTTTCCCTTTTTTTTTTTTTTTTTTCCGGTTGGGGAAAAAAAAAACAAACCCTTTCCCCGGAAAAAAAAGGGTTTTTTTTTTTTTTTTTTTTTTTTTTTTTTTTTTTTTTTTTTTCTCCCCGTACCCGAAAATAAAAGAAGAGGAAAAAAATATAGTAATAATAATAATAATAATATGAAAAAGTAGTAAAGAAGGAAAAGAAAAAAAAAAAGAAAAGGTGAAGAAGAAGAAGAAGAGAAATGTGAAAAAGCTCATCAGCATCTTTAGCAACAGCAACAGCATAATCATCTCAACATTATATATGACGTGGACAACTTTTAACGAGTTTTTTTTTTTTTTTTTTATTATTATTTTTGCCCTAAACAAACAAACAAAAACTTGAAACATTCATTATGTTGTATAGTTTTAACTTTAAAAAAAAAATAATAATAATAATAATAATGAAAACCACAGACAAACAAATCAAAAACGAAACAAACATTCAATAGTAATTAATAATAATAATAATAATAATAAAATGAGAGGGAGAGAGAGAGAGAGAGAGAGGGAAAAATTGTTTTTAATTGCTATTTCTAACTGAATATACTGATGAAACCGTAGTAAAATGCGATCAAGTGCTTTTTATTTTAAATTATTATTATTATTATTATTATTATCATTGTTATTATCATCATCAATGTAAAAAAAAAAAAGAATGATTTTTTTTTTTTTATTTTGAATTATATATATATATATATATATATATATATATATATATATATAATATATATATATATATATATAGCGAAATAAACTAAAATAATAATAATAATAATAATAGTAATGGTAATGGTAATAAATGTTTCAAAACAATTTTTTTTTTTTTTTTGTTTGTAACACGTCATGACGATTGACGTCATTCAAAATGGCGTCTAATGTAAAAATATCGCAAGACGAGGATGTGAGTAATTTAAAAGAGGGAGAGAAAAAAAAAGAAAAAGAAGCTTTTGTTTCAAAACTTTTCAAACGCGATAAAGTGCCTTTTTTCCGTTTTTTTCTTATTTTTATTTTTTATTTTTTTATTTTTTTTGAATGGGATTTAAAGAAACGCGAATCTGAAGTGGTGAGTGGGAGGGGGGGGAGTGAATTGGTGACTAGATTGACAACTCCAGGTTTTTTAACGGTTTCTTTTACCGTCAGAAATGGAACGTGTGCCTTAATTTAATTATTACTTTCCCTTTTTTTTTTATTTTGGATAACATGCTATTATTATTATTATTATTATTATTATTATTATTATTATCGTGATTTTTTTGCGAACTTAAAAAAAAAAAAAACGGGAACTCGATCGGTTGTGCGGTTATGAATGATAGCAAAAATGCGGTCGCATGCACTGGGAATTCTCGCGAATCGAGCCTCGAAGAATCTTTTTGATTATTATTATTATTATTATTATTATTATTTCTCTTCTTTTTTTTTCGTTTGTTTGTTTGTTTTTGATTTTTTTAAAACAACTATTATTATTATTATTATTATTAACGCGATTGCGATATTTTTTGTGACTCGGCCCTTCTTCTCCTCTTTCTTTCTCTTTCAAACACACGCCCACCCACACCCATACAGACACTTTCACATACAAACATTTTTTTTTTTTTTTTTTTTTTTCCTTGTACTTTAACGGGAAAGTAAAAAGTGCGTACGTCGTATAAAGGTTTTGTGCGTTCACCCACGCACGCCCGTCGAGGGTTTTTGTTTGTTTTTTTTTTCCTTCTTTTTTTTTTTTTTTTTTTTTAATTTTATACCCGGGGATATTAATTATATATATATATATATACATATACATATATAACGATTGTAATTTGAAATTAATATTATTATTATTATTATTATTTTCTCTCGTTTGTTTGTTTGATTGTTTGTTTGTTTGCTTGCTTGCATTGCGAACATTAAAAATAAAACGACGACGACGACGAATCGTTCGTCGGTTTGTTATTTATTATTATTAAATGATTACCCCCCGTACGGGACGCGGATTCGCCCCGCCTCCCTAACCCTCACTCGCGAATCGATTAATTAGACAGGGGGCGGGGCTTGAGTATTTCGAGGGGGTGGAGTCTAGTGATTGATTTTGAATTTTCCCCTCCCTCTTTCCCATTGGAATATATATATATATATATTCAAATTAAAAAAATTAAATATTTTTTATAAAATGATCTTCTTATGATGCTTTTCAAAGATGTCTACTACTGATGTGTGATTAGATTTGATTGATTGAAGATTGATTGATTACTTTCGAATATATATATATATATATATATATATATATATATATATATATATATATATTACACACACACACAGACTTATTCGGAGCTTAGTGAATATTATTTTAATAAGTATATAATACTTATAATTCGATATATATATATATATTCACGCATTATAGTTTAAAATAATAATAATGATAATAATGATAATGATAATGATAACGATTAATGAATTATTAACGAAAAGAAAACAGAAAACGAAAAAAAAATAAATAAAAAGTAAAATAAAAACAAAAAAAAAAAAAAAATTAAATAAAAACATGTTAATAATAAATGGTTTTTGGAATCATATTTAAAAAAATAATGATAATGATAAGTTTTTTTTTTTTTATTATTATTTTTACTATTATTATTATTATTATTATTATTATTTCGCAAAACGGTTTATTTATTATTTATTAGTAATAATAATCAAAAGAAAAAAAAAAAAAATTATGTACATATGTATTAAATAAATCGTTGGAAGAAAAAACTAAAAAAAAAAAAAAAAAAATCATACGCGTGTACGTGTACGTATGTATACACGCGTGCGTACACGTGTGTGCTTATACATATATATATACATACATACATAACTAAGGTCATGATTAATTTTAATTATTATTAATAATATTATCACAAATACTACTACTACTATTATTATTATTATTACTACTACTACTGCTGCTATTGCTGCTATATAACTACTACTACTACTACCATCGTAACTCGATGCTATTTAGATCGATTTATCATTATTATTATTATTATTATTATTATTAATTTTTTTTTTTATTTTTTAATTTTTTATAATTATTATTATTATTATTATTAATATTATTATTAAATAAATAAATGATGAAAGTGCGTGTACGCGGCATGTATACGAATATATAGGCATAAATACGTGCTCACGCGCACGTCAAAACTCGCATATATCTATGTATATGCGCACGCATGTAGGTTACAATTATTATTAATACGATGATGATGATGACGATGACGATGACGATGATGATAATGATTATTATAATTATAATTATTTACGTATTATTATTATTATCATCATCATCACTATTATATTTTATTATTATCATCATTATCATTATCTTAAATATCCATTATAAAAATATGATGGGAATAATGTTTGATAATAATAATAATAACGATTGTTATGATTAACATTATTATTATTATTATTATTAATACTACTAGTGAAATAATTAATGAATTGTTTGTAATGAATGATTAAAATTTTCACAAACAAACAAACAAAAAAAATAAAAATAAATAAATAAATAAAGTAAATAAATAAATGAATGAACAATTAATAATGAGTGAGTGATGAGTGTTGTCAATAAAGAAAATTGACGAAGAAGAAGAAGATGAAGATGAAGAGGATGAAGAGGACATAAAAATAATCATCATTATGATTATTATGATTTTTAAATAAATATGATCGCGAATTATTATTATTATAAAAAGTGAAGAAGAAGAAAAATTAAATAAATAAATAAATAGACTCATAGCTAAAAACTATTATTATGAAATATTGTGTAATGGTTTGTTAATACAATTAATAATAATAATAATAATAATAAAATATAAATGCATAAATAAAAAAAAAAGTGAATGAATAAATTAAATACATACATACATAAATGAATAAAATAGTAATAGTGATGATAATAATGATAATAATAATAATAATAATAATAAATTGAAATATTGATAAAAAGGAGATGAATAAAAAATTATTATTATTATTATTATTATTATTAATAAACGGTAAACGTAATTGATGACTAAATCCGAAATTTTTTTTTCATTTTTTTTCCTTTTAGTTTTTTTTGGGGGGATGAAGAGGGGAGAGGAGGGGGGGGGTTTACGCCGCCGCGGTAAGAAAAAAAAAAGAAATTTTTTCGATAAATAAAGTTAAACAAATCGATATTGATTGATTGATCGATTATTTATTTATATTCCTATTGTTTTTGAGTTGTTGTTTGTTATTATTATTATTATTATTATTATTTAAGAGTTGTTTGTTGTGAATTGAAATAATATTTTGATATTAATGGCAAACGTCGTGAATGATGAACGCATATCGATAATGAAATATAAAAATGAATGAATGAGTGAATGATTGATTGATTGATTGATGGAGATGTTATGAGCACAAGAAGGGAGAAAAATAATAATAATGATAATAATAATAATGAAGATATGAATGAATTATTACGATGTGAAATTTGACTTGATTATATATATATTAAATCAAGGTGAGTAATTAATATTTAATAGCCGTGAGAGTTTTTTTTTTTTTAAATTAATTTGTTTTGTTACTACGGTAAGTAAAATAAAATTGTATCACCGTAATTAATTTTTTTTTTTTTTTTTTTTTTTTTTATTAGATTTTCGTCTGTTGTGTGACGTCAGCGACAATTAATAAATAATTATTAGGTCACCTAAATATAAATTATTATTATTATTATTATTATTATCATCATAATGTTTCGAAGCGGAGAGGGGGGAGAGGAGGGAAAGGAAAAAGAAATCGCCAAAACTTATTATTATTGCATGTCTGTCGTTATTGATAATTGATTAATTTTTCCCTTTGGCGGAACTTTAAAAAATTCTTTTATTACCGAACGAAAAAAAAATGTCGTTGATTGTATCGTTAAAAACGTCATATAAAACATTTTCAACACCGCAACAAACAAACAAACAAACAAACGGGTAATAATAAAAAGAGAAAAAAGAAAAATGGAAGAAAGTTAAAACGTCATATATAAGTTACGTGTATACCGTTATCAACAACGTTAAAATCGATAAGAAATAAGCAATCTGGCGGTCGATTGAGAAAGCTCGCGTTTATAATCTCTATGACCGGAATTTCGCGCCAAATTTTTTTTAATCCGTTTAACCGTTTCAAAACAAAACACGTATACGATTTACATAAGTGACGTATTCGATATCGATTATAATTTATGTTTTATGTGAAAATTTTTTGTTTTTTAATGATGAAAATTAATCCTGATGATGACGAATGATGATGATGATGATGATGATGATGATAAAACACGGTAAGAAACAAAAAAAAAAAAAGAAACATGCATAAATAATTTATAACCTTGTCAACTTTTACCATTTAATAATAATAATAAATAATTGGTATGATTATAGCCATTTTTTTTTTTTTTAAATATTATTCCAATCGGATAAAATCGATATCAAATCAATAAATTAAATAAAATTAAATGGTAGAAAAGTTAACAACAACAAATTAGTCATAAATTATTCAAAAAAAAAAAAAAGAAAAAATGTTTTCAATATTTACCTTATTAATTTTCAACATCACATTGATTAACAAAGTGTTTGCTTGTTTGTTTGTTCGCTCGTTTGTTTGCTTGTTTTAATCGAAACAATCCATTTAAATATGTTAGTTTAAAACAAATGATATTTTTCATTTGAAATCATTTCACCCTAAAATCATAAAAAAAATGTTATTACATCACAAATTGAAAAAAAAAAAAAAAAACAAAAATTTTTTGTTTTCATCAACCATGTTTTGTTTTTTATGTTTATATTTTTTGAACTTGGAGCAATACCGAAAAATAAATCAGACATATTATTATGTTTGTCGAATAATGTTTTTAAATTCTTATCGGGAAAAATTTTAAATTATAATTTTTTAAATGTTTAATTAGCACCGCGAATGTTACACACATATTTCTAAATAGGAACAAACATATAAAATTACCGATTATTATTATTATTATTATTATTATTATTATTATTATTATTACTGTAATTTTAATTATGTAATTTTATTGTTAAATATTTAACTTTAAAAAAAAAATTGGTCAATTCACTTACACGATATTTAAATTCTATTGTTTTTCCCCGTCCCCTCTCCTCTCACTCCTCCGTGTCCTCCCTCCCTCCCTCCTCCGATGAAAACAACATAACAATCATATTTTTCACTTTTTTCAATTTCTTATTGTCAAATCTGAAAATAATAATAATAATAATAATAATAATCGATAATAATAATAATAATAATAATAATAATAATAATAATAATAATAATCGATAATAATCAAAGAAATTATCATTAATAATATTTTTTTTCGGTTATTTATGCCCCCATTTTTTAAATTAATTAACTAAAAAAAAAAAAATTGAAGGGTTGAAAGAAAAGATTGGTTGACGGGGGGTGGGAGGGGGGAGGGGTTGTGAAAAGGAAGTAAAATGTTGGGGCAACAACAACATTGAATAAAATGATCATTATTATTATTACTACTCATTGGGAAAAGGTTGGTGTGTGTGTGTGTGTGTGGGTTGTTAACGACTTTGTTAAACTAATTAGCAATTAAATCAAGGTTTTTAATAATATTTTCCCTAACGTTTTATTTATTTATTTTTTGTTATTAAGGGTTGAATTTTTATTTAGGGATGATGATAATCCTTTGAATGATGATGACTGAATACATAATGGCGTGAATATTTTTCCATTTTCATCAACCTA
>NW_002987040.1:329630-331383 GCF_000006295.1 Pediculus humanus corporis
GTGTTGGTGTCCTCGATGGTATTATGTTGCGGTTTCCTAGGTGCTGGTCAGTTTAACATCGACTCTCGACTTGGTTGTTGTTACTAAAAAAAAAAAAAAACAATTATTTTCAAAAATAAAAATAAAAAAAATATATATAAAAGTTTTCATTCGCAATATGAAATACTGTTTCGTACGAGTTAAACGTTAAAATTATTATTATTATTATTATTATTATTATTATTATTATTATTTACATATTTTTTTTTACTGTATATTTTAAAAAATTATTTTGTTCTTCCATTTTTTTTTTTTTTTTTTTTTAATTCTTTTGTTTTGTATTTTCCTGACGGAAAAAAATAATTTATTTCAGTAAGTAATTAATTAATTTATTTTATTTATTATTAATATCACTGCAAATAATAATCGATAATAATAATGATAATAATTATGCTTTTTAACGAATTATTACGAATTGTTTAACAAAAAATATTTTAAATAATTAACTATCGGTTTTTTAATTTAAATTTAAATTTAAATTTAAATTTTTTTTTTTTTTAATTGTTTATTATTTTTATGACGTCACAATATTTTAACATTATTATTAATTTTTTTTTATATATGTTCTTATCGACACATTACCCTCCCCCCCCCCCCAGAAAAAATTACAATTGACGAAATTCGACTATTTAAACCCCATTTTATTTTATCGAAAAAACAACAGCGGAAAATTCGATATATCGATCGATATTCGATATTTATATATAATTATAATCGTTTCATTAATTCATTTCGAAAAAAAAAATAATAATAATAAACGTATGTAAAAAGTACTAATGTTAAATTTTTCATACGATACATAAATGTCTATAGAACGTTACACGAATAATAATAATAATGATAATAATAATAATAATAATAATAATAATCGATTAATAATTTTAATAAATATAAAATCTCATAATCCCTAATATTACAGACAGTGCCAAATAATTTTTTTTTTTATAAACATACAACGCATTATGTTTAATTACAAACGACAAACAATAATAATAATAATAATAATAATAATGATTAAATGCGTATTTAAGAGAGAGAGATACACAATTACCATTTTTTTTTTTTTTTTGTCAAAAGGGATTTTTTGATAACATTATGACGGTCTGACATTTTTTTTTTGTATAAAAAAAAAAAAAAAGTCTACCAAATCGTGTGACTTTATAAAATTAATATATTTAATTACCGCTTGTTTTATTATTATTATTATTATTATTATTATTATTTACGAGGTAATAAAATTGAACGTAATTATATAAATAAAAATAAAAATTTTTAACGTGTCGTCGACTTCGAAAACGAAAACAAAATTTAACTCGCATGAAATAATACAACTTTTACTTTTACTTTCCCACACACTCTCTTCCTTTTTTTTTTTTAAATTTGTTACCTTTTTATTCCCTCTTCCATTTTCCTTCCTTCCTTCCATGTTTGTTCCCCCTTTTCAAATCATTCCAGATACCTATAAAGAAAGAAAAAATTATTATTTGAATATTAGTTACCTACCACATTGCATGCGTTTAATTGTTTTACTCACATTAAATGTTCAATGCCAGAGATGATCATTTTCCATTTTTTTTTTTTTTTTTTTATTTGTTTAATGGCAAAGTTATTTTATTTTATTTTACGTTAAATACGACGCCATTCTTTCTTAAAAAAAAATAAATAAATAAATATTAATAAAATAATTAATAAAAATTTACTCTACGTTATGATT
>NW_002987040.1:332319-347895 GCF_000006295.1 Pediculus humanus corporis
TAACTGTCAAAATATCTTCTGCTTTTTTTTTTTTTTTTTGTCTAATCAAATAATACAATCAAAATAAAAATATTCATTTACTACTTCATATTTTTTTATAGGTGATTTAAGAATTATGGTTTTTGTATTAAAAGCAGAAGAAAATGAAAGTAAACAAAAAACAAAAAAAAATTTCAAACGTTCATCAGACATATAAGATCAATTAAAATGGTTTTTTTTCCTAATTGAAATCCTCCAGTTTTTTTTTTATAAACTATTAATAATTTTAGTTAATTCCATTAAAAAAAAAGACAAACTTTTTTATAAAATTGTCTCCATTTAAAATTTCCAGCATCCGTCCATGTTCAAACATGTTTGTTGTTCATCCAGGCATGTCACTTAACATCCTTTCCATGGTGTGTAATATAATAATAACTATAAAAAAGATAAAATTATTAATTCATTTGACAATTGTTAATAATGATAAAAAATATTGAATTATTTAAAAAAAATTTCAAGTCGTGACACAAAAAATTTTCCCTTTTCTTACCCATTTTTAATAGAAAATGAAAGTTGAAAGATGGATCATGTTGAGCACAAAATGAGATGATGATGATGATGATTTTTTTTTTTTATTATGCGGATTCACTTCCGATTTGCAGGAATGTTTCTGGTCCAAATGACCTTACGGAACAATAAAAATTACAGACCGTATCCCCTCATATCCGGTTTAAATCAAAAAAAAAAAAAAACAAAACAAATTTTTTTTTTTTTTTTGCTTACATTTTACTTTTGGTTTCAGATTACCGTTTTTTTTTTTTTTTTTTAGATAATTTTAATAAAAAGTGCTTATTATGCATAAATTTCCTTACTAATGGTACTGTCTGCGAATATCTTTCCTTTTTTCTTTTCGGTGAGGTCTGTAAAAAAAAAAAAAAAAAAAAAAAAATTTTAACTGATAAAAAAAAAAGTACAGTAATAATTAAGTATTGTTCAAGGTTAAAGCATGCAAAATAATTTTTTTTTGTATGTTATTAAAAATAAATAATAAAACGGTCATTTTTGGGTTGTAAAAATTTTCTTTTTTTGCTTTTCTAACTATTTATGTACTTTATTACACATTTTATTAATCAATTTAACGATAAAGCCAAGGACAACAGCACATTTTTTTGTGGAAAAATGGCGAGGGTGGGTTTTTTAAAATTTAATCAATGTGCGAGATTTATTTATATGCTTTTTACTTTCCGTTGAAATTTCGATTGTTGTTTGTTTTCGAACTATAAAAATACAGCGTAAAAAAATGAGAAAATGCTACGACTATACATCTATATATTTGCATGAAAACTGACCGTTAAAATGAGACGCCATTTTTATTGTGTCTTGTAAAGTTTTATTTATGTAATATCCACATGAATTTGAATTAGTTTTTAAATATATTTCTCTTTCGAACTCTGTATTATATTCATAAATTAAAAAAAAATCACTTACTGTAATTGTTACGTAATAAATAAACTGTATAAATTCTTTTTTTTTTGTCGCCATGAAAATGTAGCACTCGTGCTTTTTAACGAACCTTTTCTTAATGCGTAATAAAGATTAAAAATAATCAGGGTTGCCAATTTAATTTTTATTAATTTTGATTTTTTTTTTTTGCCATTTGAAATGAATACGTTTAATGATGATGCCCGGTAAAGAGTTTTTTTTTTTTTTCTTGAATCATAAAGATAAGTTTTTTTTTTTTAAGAACATTTTATTTTAAAGTTTTTATTATACATTAATCTATTTCTTCTTTTTTTTTTAATAACAGATAATGATTTCGATTTGGTGGACGTTACTTTTTTTAACCGTTTCACGTAAGTACAAGTGGTTGCTTTATATGACGTAAGAAAGGAAAATTTCAAAAAAAAAAAAAAAAAAGAAAAATGGTTTTAATATTAATTTTCAAAGGGCATGCTAATAAAAAATGACCTCGATAGTTTAGAAACCCTTAAAAGCGGGTAATGTCCTTTTAAAAAATTCAAAAACGAAATCCCCACTTATAATTGGGGAGTTTTTCTTTTCGAGTCTTTTAATTTTGTATCCTAGGCGACCATGTCAGGTATGCGTGATTTAAATTTATCATATAAAATCTTTCCTTTCTTTTTTTTTTTTATTTCTGTTTAAAATATCGTTTTATTTTGCATTTAAATTATACTTAAACTTTAAGACTACATATAGAAAACTTTTTTTCAGGTATTTACCCTGTCAGGGGACAATATAATAGTAATTGCGGTCAAAAAGATTATGATAGATGTGTCAGATTGGCTGATCCATTATTAACAGATCCTCATCTTATTTTTCCTGATAACATGGCGGATGTTGATAATGTTTGCAGGTGATAATCCACGACAAAAAATTAAAGTTGAAGTTGTTTTTTTACATACAAGTTTTTTATTAATTTTTTTAAGAACTTGGAGCAAGTTTGTCGATTGTATAAAGAGTTACATTGATCGTTGTTTTACCGAATCTCGTCGAAATCAATTTAACAAAGCCGTTGAAAGTCCGGTCGATTCCATATATCAAATGTGCACATCCAGCACATACCAACAAGAATATTTACAACATGCTTCTTGTCTCAAATCCACACTAACAGAAGACATTCATTGTGGGGTTTATTATAAACAATTAGTGGCACACGTACAAGGACCAAGAGATATGGGTAGATCAGATCTTTGTTGGTAAGAAATAAAAGAAAAACCAACGATTTCCTTCTTATTTATTTTTAAACAGACTCAAACGTACAATAATAATAATAATAATAACTTTGTTATATAAACCTATAATTATATTTTTATATTTTTAATTTTTTTGTGTGGAAAGGGTTGAAAGTTTCCAGTACTTTTTGTTTAATGATTCCCTTTAGCAAAACCTTGAAAAGGTTGTTGTTGTTACCTTATCAATATTTTAGGGTTGTAATATTAGTTATTATTATTATATTTCAAGGTCGGATAAATATTAATTAAATTTAATACATAATAATTATGTTTCAACCTGATATTATTATGATTTTATTTGTTTTGCAGTTCCCATCACAGATTTAGAGAATGTGTATTGACCGAAACAAGAAGAGCATGCGATGGTAAAGTATCGGCAACGTCAAAAATGGTCGCAAGTGCTTTCAGCAGACAAATTCTTGATAAAGCATTGAGTTTTCTAAGAGAACAATGTTCATCATACTTGTAATCATTTATTTATTTTTAATGTTTTCCCTTTTGTCAAATTACAAATCACGGTAGCAAGTTTTAATTTTACAGACCGGGACAAGGAGAATGTCCAGGATATGTACCGCCATCGGTAACGAGACAAGATGAAAATTATGGAAAATCAAGCGTTAATAACATAATACATTCAACTCCTTCCGTCGAAACGAGATACATAACAAACGATCAAGTTTTTTCCGATAATTTTCATCAACCGACCGTCGTAGAACAATCGACGATAAATACGCTATCATGGAGTCCGAATACTAGAGATTCGAGAAGGAAAACAACAAAAGCTGCTGAATATGATTATTCGACCGAATTAAGAACTCCGACCACTATTGAGGACACATCATCACGTTCGAGTTATGGTAGAGGAATGTCAATGACATCCACACAATCCTCGTCGTCGTCGACAGGAACAACAAGAGATGATATATTTAAAGCAACTCATTATAAACCCTCGACGGAATCCTGGTATCCTGGAAAAAATATAAATTTTTACAATGCCGAAAAGGAAATAAATGATTTTCCCAGCAATCAGGTTGATGAACCCAATCAACAGGGTTTAGCACGTTTGGATATTGATACGGATTTAAATTCTGGTTCCACGTCAATTATATTTAACTTTTTCTCCTCCTCCTCCTCCGCCTCCTTATTATTATTATTATTTTCCGTTATTTTTTTATTTAATCGACCGTGATTTAAAAAAAAAACCTGATTCTTCTATTATTTATTTATTTAAACAATAAAAATAATAATAATAATAATACGTATTTACGAACGAGTTTCTTTTTTTTACATTATTAATTCAGCTTAATTTTTTTTTTCTTTTTTTCATTCATCAATTTAAATTAAAAAAAAAAAAAATGTTTAAGTGAAAACTCATTGGAATCATACAAGTGATAAAAAAAAAAACTATTAAAATTTTTTAATTGATTCACAATTATTATAAATCAATCAATCAATCAATTGGATTAAATTAAATTTAAAAAAAAAAAAAAAATTGTTGCTTTTAATTAAATAATAATAATAATAATAATAATAATAATAATAAATAAATAAAAATCCAGTGGTTACCATTATAGCAGCAGCTTTACCATTTTGTAATGATTGTGCTACGTTCATTGAACAACTGCCTTCATTTTTATTTTTGTAAATTTATATTTATGAGCATTATTTAACAATATATATAAATATAAATATAATTTTAACTTTCTCTCTTTCTTTTTCTCTCCCCTCTCTCTTCCCTTTTCTCTCTCCCCTCTCTCTTCTCTTTTCTCTCTCTCTCTCTCTCTCTTCTCTCTCATTTTTTAACTTATTACATAATTATTTATAATTGGTGAGTATAAATAAACGACGCGAATGAAAAATTTCGTATAAAAAATATAATTTAAATAATAATAATAATAATAATAAAATTAAAATAAATGTCAGTGACTGTCTAAAAATTGTACGTCCGATAGTAAGAGTAAAGTTTGAGGAAGTGGTCGAGGTTGGGGGCTCAACACGGTTAAAACTCCTCTTTTTAAATCGACGTTCGTACTGGAAAAAAAAATAAAGAAAAAAATTTTTTTTATTTTTTTTTTGTTGATTCCCATCGTTTGAGTTTTGTTAAATTATTTTGAATTCTCAACAACTTACACGCAAATAAATCCGGCTACGTTTGTCGTGATGACATCTTCGTCGGCGCTTGCTGCAAAACTAACAGCTAAAATGTGATTAAGTAAATTCATACCTGAAAAAAAAAAAAAAAAAAAAATTATTCATAACCAATAAATCAACAATTTTTATTTATTTTAATAATCATTACCGGGTGTTAATTGAACTAATTTCGTTTTGTTTTCTTCAGGTTTCATTCCTAATGGCATGCATGAATCTGGCAGTGATGGAGCACCTATTTTGTAAACTTGTATCTCTGATAATTTAACATCGAAAGAATGTGGAAATAATTGTGGCGACATTGAACCATAAAAATATTCATTAACTCTTGAATCCCGATTTTCTGCTCTGTTGCTTTGAGATCTTTCTACAACCTTAATTTAATTATTTTCAATTTTATTATTTTTTACCCCTTATGAGATGAACTCGAATCTGACATTCTCACACATGCATGCATAAACACTTACTCCTCTGCTCTTGGGTAAAAATACAACTTTAACAAAATTAGGTAAATCTCTTTGTAGTTCGTTATATAACCTTTCCTGATCTAATACCAAAATAACATCCACTTCAAAAGATTGAGCAACATGAAGTATTTGTTTATATCCGCTGCCTCTAACCCAACCGCAGGTATTTATGACAACACCAGATGCATTCGCTTAAAAAAAAAATTAATTTGAAACATTTTATGTATTGACTAAAATGAGATTAGGTTAAAAATGATAAAGTTACAAAACTAACCTTTTTTATTGGCTTGCATCCTTTCCGAAATAACTTCAGATAATTTACTTATTAACAAATTAAATAATGGTAAGTTAGCATTGGGTGCTGTGTGTCCGAAATGATAAACCAATGGAGCTTGTTGAGAAAATCCATCGACAGATGCTGGCCTTTCGATTAACATTGCTCCTATTGTTCCAGGTAATGAAATGTGACCTAAATATTTTTGTAATAAAATTAAATTAGAATTTTCTCTTTAAGGAAAATAAAAAATGACTTCTCTAACTATATCAATTACCCTGTCCAACATCTAAATCAACATATATTGGTCTTCTTCCCATTCTTACCGCATAATTTAATAATATTCTACAAACTGTACTTTTGCCAACATCGCAAGGACCGACAACCATTGCGATGGGTCCTTTTTTTTCATTCGTTTCAGCATTTTTACGCATTTGTTCAAGAGCAGCATGGCAATTTAAATACATTACCATGGGTGTTTCTCTTGCAACGTAACTGACATCCGTTTTACCTTTTAATTCTAGAGTGCAGCCTTGCCATGTGAATATGGCTACTTTGGCACCGGTTGAAAAAATATATTTTTTCCCTTTGACAAGTTCCGTTCCGAACAATTCTGCCATACCAGCTTTAAGCTTAAAAATACATAAATATTTTCATTAAAATGGCGATTGATTCTTATTTTAAATTAACTAATATTTTTCATTTTTAAGTAGGCATACCTCAACCGCAACTTTTTCATTTTTCGTTTCGATTTCAAATCTTAATTCAGAATCTGCTTCTAAAACAAATTCTTCTACCTGCTCTTCACTTTCGGTATTCTCCGCCATTGTCAAAACACTTTGTAAATTATACATATATCTTATTGCACGTTAACCTTTTTATCTTCTTCCACGTTTTTTTAACGGTTATTCATATTTGCAAGTTATTTGTACTGCAAATGGTAAAAATTTCACTATGTGTTAATATATTACACATTACGTAAAAATTTTACAACAAAACATGTACGTGAAGTTAAACAAAATAACTAATATTATTTTAGGTTATACTTATTAAAAAAAAAAAAAAGTAGGAAAATAAATAAGTTAATTAAACTCATGTAAATTAATTTCACAACAAAAGACACTTTATTTTATCATTATTTATTTTCTACAAATACTTGATTATACTAAAAAAAAAAATATTTTAAGTACAATATTACAAATTAATTCTCACAACCTTTAACCACTTGAGTGAGTGTAAACACATAATATAATAATTTCGAAAACAAAAAAAAACCTAATTATTTGAAATTTCAATTACAAACGACGTTGGACGCAAAAAAACTTTTTTTTTTTTTTTTTTCGAAAATACATTTACCGTTATCAAAAGGCAAATACTATTATTTGAAAAAAAAAAAACATTCATTTTATCACAACATCAATTTTTTTTATTTTTATTTTTATAAATAAATAAAATTACATTGTATAACATATTCCCCATTATTATTATTATTATTATTAATATTTTAATTGGCACATTAAAATGAAAAACGTCGTTGTATTAAATGCTTTTTTGTGCATTTACAAATTAAAATAATGGGGTAATGGCTTCCATTTTAACTGAAACCCAAAAATCCTTCACAATGATTTTCATTTTTATTATAATAAATCGGGACGGATCGAAAATTTCCCCCAGATGAAAACAAAAAGAAAATCAAAATTCAATTTTTTTTTTTTTTTTTTTTTCAAATATTTTTAAATACCTTAAATAAAATACAATAAAAAAAAAAAAAAAAATTCAGTACGATTTCATAACAAATCTACAAATCTACAAAAATACATTTTTTTTTGTATTGTATTGTTTTATTATTATTATTATTTTGGCAATTAAATTAAATTGGCAACATTATTAATTATTATTACATCAACATCAGCCTAAATTCTCTAATGTGAGATTTTAATAAAAGTACTATACCGATTCCGATTATTGGAAGTCCTAAAATTGCACAAACAGCTTCTCCAGTAACTTCCGGTTTGAATTCCAAAAAATCTACAAATCACAACACACATTTAATTAAATACCGTAATTATAAAAAATTATTAAAGAAAAAGAGGGGGGAGGGGGGTGGGGTGAAAAACTCACTCGTGAAATCATCGTTCATGTGAAATAAACACCAAAATAAACTTGAGATTGGAAGAGCGGGCATCATGATCGAGACGACAGTAATGGCGGATTGTATATTTTTCATTAATTCTAAACATGATAATATTAACGTCACGTATGAAAAAACAAAAACGATCGTAACAACCGACAAAGTGTAACATTTATTACTGTCGCTTAATCCGATGTGACAATAAAATGAATCGATTATATCACTTATAACATCCACTAATAGTTTTCCTTTACCCTGAAAACAAAAGAGTACAAAAAATTAACTTATGGAAAATTATAAAATATGAATAACATTTTAAATGACTAACATCGTTGAAAAATTCCATCGTTGGCATCCAACAAAAACCCAATATTAATAACCAACATGTTATGTGTTGCCACAAAGCGACATCGTAACAAACACCAGAAGACCACGTCTGCCATTTTCCATTATCATTTTTAGGAGTTGATGTGATTGGAAATTTTTTAATATCGCATAGAGATAATCGACTCAGACAAGATGTTGAGCGTATTGGAGAATTATTTATTATTTTTCCATTTATTAATTTGCTACCGCTTTGACATTTTGAATTTATCATCATGGATTTCTTAATGTCTTTTGTTTTATTCAAAGTTTTACTTTTAACTCCTCCCAAATTAGATTCTCCATCTTGATAAATGACTGAAAGACTTTGAATGGAATGTTTTAAATTGTCACTTTGTGTATTTTCATCATTGAAAACATTCGACAATATTGAAACATTAAAACTTGAATTAGAATCCTGTAATATTGTAATCAAATAGTAATAATAATAATAATGATAATAATGATAAACATTAAAGTCTTAAAAAAATACCTCATATGATGTCCAACAAACTTCAATAAATGTAAAATGCAATATCCAAATCCCGTGAAACAATAAATACAAAATAACATATAAAAAATGTAATTTCGGTGTGACTTCGGTCATTGTTGAAACTCCATTACAACGAAATTTATCGCACAAACCAAAATCGACGCTTACAAAAACTCCTACAATTATTGTTATGGCACAAAAGGTTTTTTCAAGACTCATCTCTGAAATAATAAAATTTTAAAAACCATGACATAAAATGACAAATTTAAATAAATCATTTATTAATATTATTTTTTGTTATAAAATTTAATCATTTATTTAAAATGGGGGCAAAAATACGCACAACATACTTATTTATTTTTATAATTGTTTATGTTAAGATAATATAATTTAAATTAAAACATAATTAATTTGTTTTCCTTGTTAATTATTATCATCGCCAATTTTTAAACAATTGTTTTGTCATGTTATAAATACTGACATGTGTCATCGAAGCGACAAATAATGAAAAATAAATAAACATATTTAAATAAAATTTATTGTTAAATTTAAATTTTTTGTCAACGTAGAGAAAAAAAAAAATTCTTAATCAAAAACTATTAACACAAAAAAAAAAAAAAATAATAAAAAAAAAAAAATAAACTTGCCGAATAAAATTTTAAGGTTGTTAAATATAACTTACTCTTCCTGGAAAAAGTATAATAAAAAAATAGAGAAAACACAAGACAGCTGCCTTTGAGTGGATCCTCCAAGTGACACCTCACATAATTTCCATCCATGAACCAAAAAATTGCTATGCTTCCGATTGATAAGAGAAAACTCACTTTTAATATTTCGGAAAAGCAAAGAGTGTGATTTGGTGATGTTTGACAATCGCATTTCGGTATGAAAACAACCATATGAGTTATTCCGAATAGTATGACATTAACTGAGGATATAGTAAAAAGTTTACTATACGTTGATATACTGTAAAACGATGAATATTTTAAATATATCGGAACTACGATGACCAAAACGGACGATGAAACAAATATTAATGAACATGTTAATATGAATAGAATCGTTTTACGATTCGATTTCGGAATTTGATCATCTTTGTGTACAAAATCTAAGATTTTTTTTTCTATGAAGTAATCGATTTCTTCCTTATCGCACGTCTCTTCTTCGCTTTCTCTAATTTCAACGAGTAAATCTTCTTTTTCTTCATTTTCCATCATATAATAACAACTATGACACTTGTTTATTTATATAGAAAAATTTACAATTTAACTATAAAATTACAAACGTTACATGAAAAAAGATTACTTTTACTATAATAAGCATTTTGATAACGGCGAAATCGTGTTCGAAAATGCATCAGGAATTTCAAACAGAAGAAATGTTTTCTTACTCTATGACAATGAAAAAAATTTTGCTGCTGACAAAATTGAACCGTCAAATCATACGACATCATTTTTTAACCGAAAACTAAAAACCGATTCTTTTTTGTTTTTTTTTTTTTTAAATTTAAATTTATTTTAAAGGTTTTGTGTAAAAAAAACTACATGGCAGTGTGAGTTAATTGTTGATATTGTCTGACTTTTTTAAGAAGATTCATTTCATTTTTAGTCATCATTTCCATGATGGACGATTCAAAATTTTCATCCAAACATTCTCTCAACACTTGTTTTAATTTTTCCGTTGAATCCTTATCGGATTTGGCCGATATTGGAAGTATGTCAAAAAATTTTAAATATTTTTCCGGTCTTAATTTTTCCGGTAGTCGAGATGCTGCATAACCTAGGGGAGTAAATGCGATGTAAATTTTTACAATCGAAAAAAAAAAAAAAAATATGGAGGAGGAGGAGAGAGAGGAAAATAACTAACTTGGTAAGTCCTTAAACGTGGGTAATATTTCTTTAAATGCGGTTAAAGCTCCTGGTAAATCCATTTTATTTATTGCTAAAACTGCCGGCTTATCCAAAAGTTCACTTTTATACAATTCCAATTCCTAAAATTATTTTTTAAAATATTAATTTAATTACAGCAAACGTGTGTGTGCGTGTGTGTGAGGGAAAACAAAAATTTCCTTCGTACCTTATTTAATAAAATGACGGATTCTATGCAATTTCTATGAGAGCACTGTGGCGTCAATTGAAACCCGAAAATGTCGACGACCAATAACAACAAACTACTTCTTTCGACGTGTTTTAAAAATTCGTGACCCATACCGACGTCATCGGAAGCACCCTCGACGAGACCCGGCAAATCCGCCATTGATATTTTACGTAAATCCGAATATTCTAATATTCCTAAATGAGGTCTCAAAGTCGTGACTGAAACGTAAATCATTTCTCATCTCTCCCGCCATTTTTATTTAAAAAAAAAAAAGCAAAAAAAAAATCAATTACATGCATAATCTGCTATTTTAGGTTTGGCTCTCGATAACGAATTTAAAAGAGTCGATTTTCCAGCATTTGGAAATCCAACGAGTCCAATATCGGCAATCAATTTTAAATCTATCGTTATGAGTTGAGAATGACCTTTTGAACCTGAATACGCTGGTACGCTATTCGGTCCTCCACCAGGTCCACCTTCAGCTACCATAATTTTATCTCCGACCGCATTCAATTCCCCTGGAAAAGAAAAAGTTTACGTGTCGAATCCGCGAACAATATATACATTTATTTATCTAATTCCACGTTCGTCGACAAACCCATTTTCCTCATGAATTCGTCGTACACGACGACACCGGGGGGCACGGGTATTATGACGTCGTTTCCAGGTTTACCGAACACTTTCATTGTTTTACTATTTTCTCCAGACTCAGCCGTAACCAATAATTTTGAATATTTTTTCCATGTGTGATTCAATATCGTCTCTGTAAATGCGACAAAATGAAAAAAAATTACAATCGATGATGATAATAATAATAAATAAATAAAATAAAATAAGGGTTACTTTTTCTAGCTTCGACGTAAACATCTCCACCTTTTCCTCCGACACCACCATATTTGGGTAAACCCATCCCTCCATTTCCACCCTTAACTCTTAATCGTATCGTATCAATAAAATTTTTAGAAAATTGTTTCTGGAACAAAAAAACAGAAAACGTCATGAAAGGATTACCAAATTTGGCAAAAGGGGATCCCATGTAAAAAAAAAATTGAGGAGACGAGAGCGATGATAATGATGATAATTATTCCAATTTTAATATTTTCAAAAAGAAAAAAAAAATTTTTTTCTTTTTTCTTTTATTTTTTTTTTTTTTGGGGTCACAACTGGGCTCTTTTCTCTCTCTCTCTCTCTCTCTCTTTTTTTTTTTTTTTATCGAGCGTTAAACGTTTTTTCAGGTCAGGGTTTTTTATTCTTTTATCCCGGTGTGAAATTTTTATTAATCCTCTAAGTCAAACCGACAAAAAAAAAATGTTTGGTCATGGAGAAAACGACTGACTTATGTTCATCCCTAATTTTTAAACGGTTTTTCATTTCTACGATGAAAATGGGGCGCTCCCTTTGTCACCCTTTATTAACAAACCAATAATAATAATGATAATACGTCCTCGATTTAATTAATTTTTACATACATATATATTTTTTCTTTGGTAAAATTTTCATTTATTTCGATTGATTCCCCCCTCCCTCTCTCTCTCTCTCTCTCTCTCTCACTCTCTCTCTCGCTCTTTCTCGCTTTCTCTCTCTCTCTCTCTCTTTCTTAATTTTTTCAAAGGTGAACAACAAACCGTACAAGTCCGGACAAAAGTAGGCTAAGGGTAATTTCGAAGGGTAAAAATTAAATAAATAAATGAAAAAAAAATTTAATAATACTAAAATTCAATTCATTTTTCAATCCATCGATCTCTCGAATACCGATCGATTCGATACATCGAATTATCGATTTTTTTTTACCCTAACTCATCCCGTCATCCGTACGTGCGTACGTACACACATGCGACATGGCATAAACTTTTACGTTTAACGTTTTCATAAATATTCATGTAAAAATTATTATTATTATTATTATTTTTAAAGACGTTAAATTTTACAACCGTAAATTATTATTATTATTATTATAAATTACGACTCGTCCAAACGACACCAGTCGGTAAAACATTTTTTTTTTTTATGTTTTTCCTTCATGGATTCCAAAGCAAAAAAAAATGTTTTCTGGAATCATGGCGACGACGACGACGACGACGCTGCTGCTGCTGCTGCGTGAGACTCTCATTTAATTAAAAAAATTCATTCATTCATTCATTTATTTATTGTTATTAATTTTTCATTTAAATTTAAATTTAAAAAAAAATTATTTATTATTATTATTATTATTATTGATGGTCCTCCTTACGTGCACGAGCGAGCAACTGCTGCTGTTGCACGTTTGTTTTGGCAATAGAACCGTTTCAACATTTTACGTCAGAATTTTTTTTCCCTCTCTTTCCCAACAGCTTTTTACTGTAATTTTGTGAGAGAAAATAAACGAAAAAACAAAATAAAAAAATTTTTAATTCGTGAAAATTTTCTCAAGTCGCACATTGAGAGAAAAAAAAAAAAATTTTCTATTTTCAACGCGTAGCTCTTTCTCTCTCTCTCTCTCTCTCTTCGCGTATGTGAACTTTTTGTTAGTGTTTATTATTATTATTATTTAATTAATTTTTTCGCGTTCGTCACTTTTTTTCCAGTGTTTCATATTTTTTTTTTTTTTTTTTTTGTCAAATTGTGTCTTCGTCCACGCGAGTTTTCCCCCTCGGTATGTTAAATAGCAAAAAAAATTACGAATACGCGGATTGCAACGACGATGATGATGATCAATTACATCCGTTACAATCTCAAGCCGCAGCATCTCTTCTCCAGCAATTCGAATCGAAAAAAAAAAATAAAATCGGTTCGAAAAAGAAAAATTCTAGAAACGACGAGTACGATGATTTAAATGACACGATTATTGATAGAGAATCCACTCTGACATCCTACGTCGAACATGTGAGTATCCCCATTTTTTTCTCTCTTTCTTTCTTTCTTTCTTTAGAATAGAATAGAATAGAATAGAATAGAAAAAATTTACCGTCGAGGCAAAAAAAAAAAAAAAACCCATTAATAATAATTTCCGGCGATAAAAAAAAATAAAAAAATACTTAAAAACATTCCGACTCTTTTAATTAAATCTCTCGACGGGAGGGAAGGGGGGAAAGGGGGTCCGGTACGTTAATTTTCTAAATGGTACAAAGATGAAAGATTTTAAACCTTTACTCGAATATCTAATAACCCAAGAGAAGAATCATAAACCGAAAAAAAAAAAAAAAAACTCAAACCCAAACATTTACCTGCGTGTTTTGTTGTTGTTTTAGTTTTAGTTTTTTTTTTATTTAATCGAAACTCAAAAGTTTTACCTGAAGTTTTCATCCGTGATTCCGTTGATTATTCATCTCCGTTATCCCTTCACAACGAATAAAAATTTATGTTTCGAAATATAAATTCGTTAGATTAATTAACGGATTATAAAGTGTACGATAAAAAAAAAAAAAAAAAAAATTACGAAATTAAATTTCCATTCATTACAACGTGTCCCATTCGAAAAAAAAAAAACCACACGGGCCGCCATCATCATCATCATCATCATCACCACCAACATCATTATCATCATCAACATCATCATTCTCGTCGTCATCATCATCGACAACAACAACCGAAAAAAAAAAAAAAAAAATATGCATTTTAATTTTATAATAAAAACATATTCGACTGTTTCTCTCTCTCTCTCTCTGTCTGTCTGTCTGTTTGTCTCTCTCTCTCTCTCTCTCTCTCTCTGTCTGTCTGTCTGTTTGTCTCTCTCTCTCTCTCTCTCTCTCTCTCTCTCTGTCTGTCTGTCTGTTTGTCTCTCTCTCTCTCTCTCTGTCTGTCTGTGTGTGTGTCTCTCTCTCTCTCTCTGTCTGTTTGTCTCTCTCTCTCTGTCTGTCTGTCTGTCTGTCTGTTTGTCTCTCTCTCTCTCTGTCTGTTTGTCTGTCTGTCTGTTTGTCTCTCTCTCTCTGTCTGTTTGTCTGTCTGTCTGTTTGTCTCTCTCTCTCTGTCTGTCTGTCTGTCTGTCTGTCTGTCTCTCTCTCTCTTTCTCTGTCTGTCTGTTTGTCTCTCTCTCTCTCTCTCTGTCTGTCTGTTTGTCTCTCTCTCTCTCTCTGTCTGTCTGTTTGTCTCCCTCTCTGTCTGTCTGTCTGTCTGTTTGTCTCTCTCTCTCTCTCTGTCTGTCTGTTTGTCTCCCTCTCTCTGTCTGTCTGTCTGTTTGTCTCTCTCTCTCTCTCTGTCTGTCTGTCTGTCTCTCTCTCTCTCTCTCTGTCTGTCTGTCTGTTTGTCTCCCTCTCTCTGTCTGTCTGTCTGTCTGTCTCTCTCTCTCTCTCTCTCTCTCTCTCTCTCTCTCAGTTTTTCTCTATCTCTTCCTGATTATATATTATTTTTTTAATTCTCATTTTTATTATTTAACTCAATTTATTAAATATCTATTTTATTAACTCAAAATTTTCTCTTGCAAAAAAATTCTCCCTCGACTGCCACGTTCTCCTGCCACGTTTGACGAAAAAAAAAAATCAAAAAATAAAAATTAGAATATTTAATGAGTGTATTGACATCGTCGTTTCGTAAATGTCAACAATTCACCAATTTTTTTTAAAGACGCTTCAATAAAAAAAAAAAACGACTAAAAATTTAAACAATAATAATAAATTTTTATTTATTCTCCTTCTCATCATTGTTATTATTATTATTTCTTTTTAATAATAATAATAATAATAAATGATTTGTCGTGAAATATGAATATTTTTTTCCACCATTTTCTTAACGGCATACAACATTTCAAAAACCCCCCAAAAAAAACAAAATTTTAATTATTTTTTAAACGACGAGGGTGGTGATAATGATGATGACGATGATGATGATGACGACGATGATAATGATGATGATGATGATAGTGATGATGATGGGGACCCGTGAAAATTTTTTTTAAA
>NW_002987040.1:348075-350346 GCF_000006295.1 Pediculus humanus corporis
ACGAGAGGGAAAATCGATCGATCGATAGATCGATCGACGATTATCGACGATACAATAAACAATAAAAAACTCGCCGATATGGAAACAACGAGAGCAAATCGACGGAAAGGAAAAATTTCTCCATGATAAAGGTAACGTCACTTATAACACCCCACGCGCATACTTTCTTTCGTTTTATCATTATTAATTATCATTATCATTATTATTATTTCGTACCCGTTAAATAAAAATGTCTTCCCATTATCATTTGCGTTTTATTATTAACAACCGGAAACCGGAAATTTATTATTTTTTTTTATCAATCAAACAATCGAATCCAATGAAAACGTGACACGTACGCACGTATGAAAATCACGAACGCGTAAATTCCAGTTAATTATTATCAAATGTACATAATTTAAAACTTTTCTCTCTCTCTCTCTCGTAGACATTTCAAATTACTCTTTCACTCTCTCTCTCTTTCTTTCTCATTACAACGAGTTTTAAATTTGAAAATAAAAACAAAAATAAACATTACAAAACGTTCGTTAGTGCATTCGAATTATTATTTAAAAAAAATTTTTTTTTTTATGTTTTATGTTTTTGTTTTGCTTTTGTTTTGTCTTTTAATTCATTTCGCTTGGTTATTTCGCCTTGAATTAAATCTTTATTTAAGAAAACAAAAAACAAAACAATACGCGTACAAGTTTTTTTTTTTTTAAATTTTTTTTGCTACAAATTACCATTTTTAATTGACAAACTGACGTAATCGTTACAATGTTCATAGATTACTACTCGTCGGGTTTAAAAACGACTCCTCGATTAATTTCTAATAATAATAATAATAATAATAATAATAATAATAATAATAATAATAATAATAATAATATGACGAGCCCCTATTTACGTCGTCCCATTCATTCATTTACACCCTTTAAAAAAAAAATATTATCCAAAAAAAATGAGGAGACTTGATGGGGAAAATGGGGGGAAGGCGTCTGATGCCCGATATTTTGTTACCTTTTGAATTTTTTTTTAAATTCATTTTACGAATCCATTTAATTGTTTGTTGTTGTTCTCTCTCTCTCTCTCTCTCCCCCTCCGACTTCTCTTTTCGAATTCTTACGTAACGATAAATAATAATAATAATAATAATAATAATAAAGCCAACGGCCATAGCGTGCTGGTCACACCGGTTCCCGTACGATCACCGAAGTTAAGCAGCATCGGGCGTGGTGCAAACTTGGATGGGTGACCGTTTGAAAACGCCACGTGCTGTTGGCTTAAAAAGAGAAAAAAAAATGAGAACAAGACAAAGTAAGAACCAAAAAACAAATCTTGTTCTACTGTCGACCTGAGGCAGCTCGACGAGAACGTGAATTTCACTGCTTCTGACCCTGGCCACTCCAAAGATGTTAGTCACCGGAGCCCAGTTCAGGAGACAAATCGTTCCCATCGAAAAAGACGGACTCAGGAAGACCTTCAAGAATTGATGTGGTGCTATCTTATAATAAGTGGCACCACCGAAATTCGAGTATTTGTCCCTAAGGAATCGGGTAGAAACCTCGGATAAATACTTAAAAACCCCGACAAGTAGCCTTGTCGTGTTTAATGGTGGATAATAATAATAATAATAATAATAATAATAATAATAATAATAATAATAATAATAATAATAATAATAATAATAATAATAAGAATAGTAATAATAATAATATTAAAATAAATATTTTTTTACGAAATTCGAAAAGGTCGAGGTAATGATTTATTTATATTATTATTATTATTATTATTATTATTAAAACAAAAGAAAAACAAGAAAATTTTTTTTTTTATGTAAGTTTCCTTCGGATGACAAAAAAAAAAAAAAAGAACACCGACCGGGAAATGAAAATAAAACGAAAAAGAGAGAGAGAGAGAGGGGGGAAAAGAGAGAAAGAGAGGGGGGGAAGAGAGAAAGAGAGAGAGAGAGAGACTGTGACATTTTTTTTTTTTACTCACAACCGAAAACAAATTTCGTTACATATAAATAATAAGTTCACGTAATATTTCGAAATTAATCATCCGAAAAAAAAAAAAAGGAAAATTGACGAGGCTGGAAACGGTGCGTGCCTTTTCACGAGCAGACGAAATATATTATTAATATTATTATTATTATTAAAAATAAATACAAGGAAAATAAAAATAAAAATAAAAATAATTCAAGAGAAAAAAAATAATGTTAGATAATTTTAAAAAGATTCGAGTCGGTCGGCGAAATAATAAATTTTGGCAATTTATAAATAAAATCGC
>NW_002987039.1:0-1952 GCF_000006295.1 Pediculus humanus corporis
TTAATTGTCTTCTGCTACCACTATAGAATTTAATTGTTAATTGTCTTCTGCTAAAAAAAAAAAATTTTTTTTGTTTTTTTTTTTTTTTTTTTTTTTCAATTTATTTTACGTGTAATCACGAGTTTAAAAAAAGGTTTTTTTTTACAAATTGATATTTACCAAACAAAATGATGTAAACGTGATTTCCGGTATCGTGAATTTCCGGTTTTAATATATATGAAAATTAAAGTTTTGAAAAAAAAAAAAATTTCCAACTTTTCCGAATCGTTTTTCTTTTTTTTTTTGTGCGTTTCCAAAGCCGAAAAAAATTCATTTTCAAAGATTTAAAAAAAAAAAAATTACGTCCATTAGAAAAACAAAAAAAAAAAATTAATAAACTTCAAAGGAAAAAATTCAAAGGTAGTATTATACGCACAAAGGAAAAAAGGAAAAAAAAAAGATTATTTAAACGAAAACCAATTAAATTTATTTGTTTTTACGGATTGCCATTTTAAATTTATAATTTAAAAAATTTTTTTTGTTTTTGATTCATTTTTTCCTTTTTTTTTTTTGTTTTCTCCCTCCCACTTTCTCTTTCCCTCCCTCCCTTTCTAACACTTCCACCCTAACGCTTTCATTCTTCGACAACTTTTTGTTTTAAATAAAAAATTTTATTAATTTTTTGCGTCGGTCGATAATTTTCCGTTATTTTTAACGTTAAAAAGAAAATGATGATGATAATAATAATAATAATAATTTTTGCTACGATTCAAACATTTCAATAGAATTTTTTCCCCACCGTTATATTCTTAATAATAATAATAATAATAATAATTTTAAATTCGATAAAATTAAAAACACGCACAAACATTTTTTGATTTTTTTTTTTTTTAAAATAATTTATAAACAGTTTAAATTTTTTTTTTATTAACAAAAAAAAATAAATAAATAAATCGTTAAATTCATTCGAATGTAAAAAAAAAAGAAAAAAAGGAAAAATTTATTGTAATTTTTTGTTTATTTTATTGAAATAATAATGGAGGGAAAAACGAAGCTGGAAAAGTTTTTTTTTTTTTTTCCTCCATGTTGTTTATTTTACGTTAACATAATTTTATTATAAAATCAAAAAAAAAAAGAAAAAAAAAAGGGAATAAGGTTAATAATTTGCCTTATCCTACCACCGCTCCTGCTCTCTCCCGATGATCCTGTATCAAAAATAAAAGGATGACGGGAAGGAAAGAGGAGGAAGAGGGTAGGGGGGTTGGAACGAGTTAAAAAAAAAAACGAAACGAAACGTAGATATGATTTTGTTCACGTAACCGTGAAATCGTGTATTATTATTATTATTACTATTATTATTATTATTATTATTGAGTTATCTTCCGGCAATTTTTTTTTTTATTATTTTTATTCAGATGTTTCATTTTTTTCTTTTTTTTATGTAGGTTTCGTGGATGAGAAAAAGAGATCTTCACATATTAACATCAAGTATATTCACATACACTGGGGATGCAAGATTCGAAGTCGTACATCCGGAAGGTTCAGATGATTGGAACCTTAAAATTGAATACGTACAAAAAAGAGATGCCGGAATATACGAATGTCAAGTTAACCCCGAGCCTAAAATCAATATGGCCGTCTATTTAAATGCTGAAGGTAAGTGAAAAATTTTTTTAAAAAAATATCTTACTAATATTATAAATTTAAAAAAGAAAATTTTTTTCGGATATTTTCGGTTGAGGTATAAAAAAAAAAAAAAAAAACGTGGAAGGAGAATGAAAAAAAAAAAAAATTAAACTAACGTCACGTATTTATAAAAAACTTTTCCGACGGCAAAAATTAATCAAAAATTTCATTCACGTTTTCATTAGAAAATATTTTTTTTTTTTTTTTTTATGGGGCAATGAGAAAATGATTTTCGTCGTGGGGGTTAGGGGAAGTGTTGAGGGGTGTGTGGGGGGTGCGAAGGGGGA
>NW_002987039.1:1992-9890 GCF_000006295.1 Pediculus humanus corporis
TCAAATATTTTTCTTTTTTTTTCCTTTGTTGAAATAATTTTAAATTTTATTCGCTTGTCGATGAGAGAGATCTATTCGTTTAAAAAAAAAAAATGGCGGGTAGTAAGTAATTTTTAATTAAAAATTTAATTGATAATTTATTACCCTGATAAATTATTTTAATTGATAGGGGAAAAAAAGGTAATAAAAATTTAAATAAAACTTGTGGAAAAAAAAAATTTTATTAATTAATAGTTGGCCCCCCTAATTCGATAGGTTACCCTATTATTATTATTATTATTAAGTAACGAGATTCGATTCGATTTATTTTTTTATTGTAATGATATTAAAATTATCTACTTCCGATTCAACAAATGTTAACAATACTAAACGTCACCATAATAAAAATAATAATAATAGAGACGATGATGATGATGATGATGAAAAAGGAGAAGGAGAAGCGGCGGGGGAGGGGGAAATGAAGTCTTTTCTATAAAAATCACTTCAAAGTGTCAGATGTCACTTCTTCTTTTTGCAATTTTTTTTTTTTTTTGTGTGTGTGGTCGTCGTCGACATATCATTGACTCAATTTTTTTGTTGTCTTTCCTTTTTCCAGACAAGTCCTCTGACGGTTTTGACAGCCGAAGTCGTAACGCGCCTAGGAATCCGAAATATGGTAGGACCCAATTAAAAAAAAACAGTTTTTCTTTTTAGTGTTTTCTTTTTATTATTTTTATTATTATTATTAATTATGCATGCTATTATTATTTAGTTTGAATTATTATTTTTTGAATAGCTTTTATTTATTTATTTATTATGTTGTTTTATTATTTTTTTTTCGATAATTTGAATAACAAAAAAAAATTTTTTTCCTCCTCCTATTTATAAGCTAAACATTGAAATTTAAACCACATTTCACGTTATTTACAATTCATAATAATAATAATAATAATAATTTTTTTCGATTAGAAAATAAATAATTTAGTTTCCGATGACTTTTTTTACCCGACGAAAAAATAACGTTTTTTTTTCTATTCCAATTCGATCCCTCCCTCCCCCCCCACAAAAATAAAAAAAATTGCAACAAGTGATTATCTGATAATTTATTTTTGTTTTCCCCTCCCCCCCGTTCGATGTAATAAAATTTATGTAAAGAAAAAGTAATCGTTAATAGGTAATAATAAAATAATAAATTTTAAATGTAAATAAATAAAAAAAAATTTTTTTCTATGGGTAATTAATAAAAAAAAAAAAAAAAATTTCGACAAAATAATAATGATAATAATAATAATAATAATAATAATAGTAGTATAATAGTAGTACACGAGTTGATATAAAACTTTATAAAGACTTTTTGAATAAAACTTTTGATAATAATTTTTATTTTATTACCTTACACATAAATTTTTATTAATTTATTTATTTATTAATAAAAGATTTAAAAGATTTTATAAATATTATTATCATTATTATTATTATTGAGAGGAAAATTTTTTTAGAAATTTATTCTATTATGAAGAGAGAAGGAAAAAAAACACAAAGTGGTTCACTATATAAAAGGGTCGATAAAATTTTTTTTTTGGGGGGAGGGAGTAAGAAAAGGATGGGAAAAAATGGGGGGAGGGAAAATAGTTTGTTTTCCATCTGTTTCATTCATTTTATCACATCATGTCATTTTTTATTGAAAAAATTCACGTAAAAAAAAGTAGGAAAATTTTTGAATATATATATAATTATTATTATTATTATTATGATTAGCTGCTCAAGCGACCATTCAAGGTCCAGAAGATGTTTACGTTAAAAAAGGAAGCACGATAAGTTTAACGTGTTCGGTAAATGTCCATTCTACACCTCCTAGTTCTGTTTTATGGTATCACGGTCCTTCCGTCGTTGATTTTGACTCTCCAAGAGGTGGAATCAGTTTAGAGACTGAAAAAACAGAATCTGGAACCACGAGTAAATTGCTTGTTACGAAAGCTTCACTCGTTGATTCTGGAAATTATACATGCGTACCAAGCAATGCAAATCCCTCAAGTGTTTGGGTTCACGTTTTAAACGGTGAGGAAAATTTTCTAATTTTTCTTCTTCTTTTTTAAATTTGAAAACGTATCAACATGAAAGATTGTATTTTGTTATCAGGTGAACATCCAGCAGCCATGCAACATGGAGAGCATAATGGTGGCGTTGGAACGTATACAATTTTTGAATGTGTCCTTCTTCTTCTTCCTGGTATGGCTGCGGCCGCTCAAACATATTTTTTCCAGTGTTGCTCATTTGTTCTCAGGTGATCCCGACCATTTTCATTTTAATTCTTTTCTTTTTTTTTGAATTTTTACACGCGAAAAAAACACATCACAATTCCCCCTTCTTCCCTCCCCCCTTCTCCCATTTTTTTTCTTTCATTTTTATCAGCAACACATTTTTCCATAGTCAGTTTTGTTATTTGTTTTTTTTTCATAGATGTATTATTAATATTTAAAAAAAAAATATATATATATATATTTCAGCTTTTGAATGATACCGTAGTTGATAATAATAATAATAATAATAATAAGTTTTCAAAAAAAAATATAAACATCATTTAAAAATTTTAAAAATTGTACAAAAAAAAACATTTATAAATAAATAATTTTAAAAATTATTAAATTATTGTTTTACTTAAAAAATTTGCGAATTTTTATTATTATTTTTTATCTGACACGCACACACACACACTCTCTAAAAATTAATTCAATTTTTAAATCCTTATCAATTATCTTATCAAAACAATAACAAAAACAAAAATGTCGTCATTTAATATTATTCTTAAATGGAATTATTTGTATATATATAAAACCCCGATTATTATTATTATTATTATTATTAAAAGAATTTAAAAGAGGAAAGGAAAAAAACGTGGTTTTAGAACCCCCCCAAAAAAAAAAAAACTTTATCCCTTAATATAATATTAAATACACTTTTAATAAAAATAAATAAAAATTTTATAATTTTACAGAAAAAAAAAAATTAAATCCTCATAATTTTATTTATTTTTTCGAAAAAGGCGCCATTTCGAAAAATTTTTAAAAAAAAAACTTTTTATTACTTTTATTCGTATTAAAAAAAAAAAAAAATGACGTGGCAGTAGTAAACTAAAAAAAAACAAAAATTTCGTAGAGCGTGCAAAACGTAAAAGAAAACAGTAAAAAAAAAATTTTTTTTTTTGTGTTTTTTTATCCGTCGACTTCTCCCCCCTTCCCCCCAAAAAAAATAAATAACTACATAAATGTTATGTACATAAATATTTACATAACATACATATACGTAATATTAAAATAACTTATTAAACTTTTTTTTTTATTCCGTAAATAAATGTCAAATAAAACCGATAATTAAAATATTTGATAACTAAAAACAACAACCCGAAACTTTTTATTATTATTATTTTATCATCATTATTATTATTATTTTTTTAATACAGTATATAAATAAATAAAAGGAAAAAAGGAATAAAATTCCTTTGAAAATTTTCATTCCTTTTTTTTTTTTAATAAAACAAACAAATCTTTTAAAAGTTTTGATTTTTATTCTTTTTGATCATTTTTATTGAAAAATTTTCTTTATAATAAATTCCTTTTTTTCCTTTTTTCCTTTTAGAAAAAAAAGAGCCTACACGTGATGAGAGAAAAAAAAGATATTATATATATTAAAAAAAAAGTTTTTAGCTTTTAGCTATCAGTGACATTGAAATTTTTTTTTTTTCCTTTTATATATTTTTTTAATAAAAATAAAAATTTTTTCCTTTTTTTCTTTTTTAGATTTTATTATTATTATTATTCGTTTCCGGTTTCTCTTTTTTTCTAATATTTTATTCTTATGACGGGACACATAAATAATAATAATAATAAAGTAGAACAATTTAAACGACGGTGTAAAATAAAAAAAAAATAAAATCAAGTTAAAAATTTTAAAACGAACGGAAATGACGTAAACAAACAAAAAAGGAAAAAAAGGAAAAAAGACTCGAAAATAGCAGAAGACAAAAAAAGTCGATAATTTAGGTAAAAGTTAGTTACGGTGTTAAATTTAGTGTTTTGCCATATTCGCCTTCTGGTTGAATAATTTGAACGTAGAAAATAAAATATTGCCACCGCAACCATTTTCCACTTGGCAATTATTTCATTCGTAAAACTTACCACTACTTTCAATTAGTACAATTTTCCAAATGATAACGAATTCTCTTACCTTTTCTAGTTTTATAATAATAATAATAATAATAATTTACGCTCACATGTAATGTTGTCGTTTTTGTGTAAAAAAAAAATTATTTGTTCAATTTTATTTTGGGTTTGAAAAAAATAATAATAAAAAAAAGGTGAATTTTTTATTTGGAAAAGCGCTTTTATTAAAAATAATATAAATAAAGTGACACAAAGGAAGAGGAAACAAAGACAATATCCGTCTTCTGGTTGGGTGAACTCGAGCTAGCTGAAGAAACTCGTGAGTCGTTTCCTTATCCTGGGAGCCCTGGATCAAGTTTTGCAATCCTTATTTTATTATTATTATTATTTTTTGTTCATAAGAGTTAAATTTGACTGTGGAAAAATGTCTGACTTTTAAACATTTATACCTGCATTTATATGTATAAAAAAAAAAAAAAATTTGACTATTATATCCGTTCCACTTTATTACACACGCTCCCGCCGCCACCGCTGCCACCGCCACTGCCGCCAAATCTCCGGAAAAAGGAAGAAATTTTTCAAAAACTCTCAGAAAAAGGAGTTTAACTAAAATTCTTTGGAAATCCACTCTTCTTTCTCCTCCTCCTTCTACTCCTGCTTTCCCTTTACGGTTTTTCCACGTTTAATTTCATCTTTGGCTTAACTGCCACCGCGACCGCCATCCACCGCCCACCACCACCACCGCCGCCATCGAAATTCCTTTTCTCTACTACGACGTTTAATAATATGTTCTTCGTCATTTTTACTTTTCCTTTCTCTTTTTTTTTATTTTTATTGGAATTTAACTGATATTTAATGTCCTGCATTTTCAAACCCCATTTTCATGTCATCGAAATCCAGATTTCGTCGCTTATTAAAAAATATTTAACCTTTGAATTTTCTTCTTCCTTTTTTCCTTTGACTCTTTTTTCATTATTAACATAACAAACATTATTAATGTAAAAAAAACGCGAATTTCTCCAAAATAAAAAATAATACATAATTAATTATTATTAACTTTGACTAGAAATATTCTTCTTATTATTATTAATATAAAAAAATTATTAATAACATATTAAAATAAAATAAAACCTACAATATCACGAATAAATAATAATAATAATAATAATAACGTTTCGTATTAAAATTGGAATTTTATAAAAAAAAGGCACGAAAAAATTATGAATAAATAAAAATTGATTTTCTTTTCTTTTTCACTGCTGTTGCTGTCGTTTTTCTTTTTGTCGTTGTGCCTTTGCATTGCTTGAATGCGTTCTCCTGTAAAAAAAAAAAAATTTTCTTTTTAAATAAAATTCAAACGTTTTTATTGTGACAAACGAGCAGACAAACAAACAAACCATCAACAACGATTAATGAAACGGAATGGCTTTTTGCATTTCCAGGTTTACACGTATAATTTCCACTGTCGTTCATTTTGACGTCAGCTAAAGTCAATCGACTCGTTGCCTTTCTTTCGTTTCTTTCCGTATCTACGATTATTCCTCCTCTGGACGCCTGGAACGCAAACAAAAAATTTTCTTTTTACTTTTCCCTCCTCCCGTTTGATTTTCCTTAATTGATAATACCTGAAATGATATTTGTCGGCCATTTTTTAACCATTCGATTGACGTTAATGTTTCTTCCGGTGCAATGACCAAACACGTAAATGTAATCGTACTGTTTACTTTAACATATTGTTCTTCTTTTCCAAATATTTTCGTTAAAGATTTTCCTAATTATAAACAAATAAATAAATAAAATAAAAATTTAAATTTTTATGCCAAAAAAAAAAAAAATATTTTACGTACCTTTATCGTAAGGTTCGCCCTCATCATCGATCATTTGAACATCGAAGTCTTTTAATGGTAACTTACCGAAAGCTTCGTAGCCTGAAACTATAAAAAAAAAAAAATTATTATTATTATTATTATTATTATTATTACAACAACCGGGATTTTTGTCGTCACGTGTAAAAAATGTTTGAGAGCGTTGTCAATAATTTTTTTTTTTTTTATTTAATCCTTTTTTTCCCTTTTTCCTTTTTTTACTACGTCATCATCGAAATCGATAACTTTAACAAAAAAAAAAAAAAAAAAAATGATTTACACATGACAAGCTTTTGACGTTTCATCATCGTGTCAATTTATCGTTTATTTAAAAAAAAAAATTTTTTTGCGAAAAGAATCCAAAAAGGGGTGCCAATAAATAAAAAAAAAAAAAAGAAAAAAAAAAGTTGGCAACTCGTAAAACAATTTTCTTTTTTCTTTCTTTCTTTCATTCTTTAAAAAAAAATATTATTATTATTATTATTTTCTATTCGAGTAAATTTAAGAAATCAAATTTTTAAAGAAAAGTTTTTTTTTTTATTTCACAAGTGTAAAATTATTATTATTATTATTATTAAGGTCAAAATTTGTAACACTGAATTTTGATTTTTTTTTAAAAAAAAAAAAAAATGATAATGAGATATTTCTTTAAAAGCGTAAGCAATAAATTATACTGATGTAGAGGAGGGGAGGGAAGGGAACGAATAAAAAAAATGTCGGGGGGATGCCGGTGGAGGGGGGGAGAAAAAAAAGAAAATTTTTTTTTTTTTTGGCAAAAAAAATTTTTTCATTTTTTCTCTTTTATGAAAATTCATTACAGGGTGTTGTTGTAAATTTATTTATTTATTTATTAAAGTTACGACAAATTCGTTGATGACGTCACGACAGTTAAATAATAATAATAATGATGATGAGGAAAACTTAAACTTACCGACATTTAATATAATTTTACGATTAATTTTTGGATCGGTATTTACTTGGCATTCGTAAATTCCAGAATCATCGATTTTGGAATTTTTTAATTTAAGACTCCAGTCGGATGATTCGAGATCGTGATTGCAAGTGAATCTGTCGTCTGATGTGAATGTAACAGGACCCGAAGTTAAAATGTGAAGGTCTTTGGTTCGAATCCAAGATACCTATGAAAAAAAAAATTTTTTTTTTTTTTTGTTTATGAAAGGTTTAAGATCTGGAAAAAAGAGGGAGGGAGGGAGGGAGGGGGAAGGGAAAAATTTTTTTTTCTTTCTTTCTTTCTCCAGATAAAAAAGTTTTAAAATTTATGGATTAAATTTTTTTTTTTTTTCGATTTTTTTTTTTTTTTGTTTTCTTCTTAATTTTGTATTCAAATCACGGAAAAGCATTAAAAGTTTTACGTCTATCCTTATTTCGTCCGCCCTTGCCCGTGAGCTCGAAGCTTTTTTTCCCTCTCCCCATTTCCCCCCTCCATTTCCCCCCTCACTAAACAGTTACACATATAATAATAATTCTCCATTTTTTTTCTTTTTTTTTTTCCTTAAAGTATATTTGAAAAATGACTTTTGTATGGGGAGTGTGGGGGGATGGGAGGAGGGAGGAAAAAAACGAGAGAGTGAAAATTTCATGCGGTTGACTTGTTCAGGTAATAGGAGACATTTATCAAAGGGAAATGACGTCATTTTTTTCCCCCGTTATTCTTACGTACGTCCGGCCGGTTATAGATTTTAAACGCGAGTCTTATTATTATTATCATTATTATCTTCTTTTTTTTCTTTTTACTTTTAATAAGTTTAAGTATATAAAAAAAAGTTTTCTTTTTTTTTTTCTTTAAATTTTTCATTTTATTTTATTTTATTTTTTGGTTAAACTTTTACGTTTAAGTTTTTTTTTTTATTTGTATCAACTAATTTTATTTTGG